>NW_021963632.1:0-69107 GCF_901765095.1 Microcaecilia unicolor | reverse complement strand
ATCTAGTAGTGATATAGAAATGATAAGTAGTAGTAGTAGGATCCTTCTGTCCTTACTGGACTCCCAAGTAGTGGCATACCAAGGGCGAGGCGGTGGGGGCGATCCGCCCCGGGTGTCAGCAGGTGGGGGAGTGCTCCACTGGTGCCGCAGTCCCCACCTGCCTACCACCATCTCCGTGGACAGACGACCCTCTTCTCCTGCCACCCAGCCAGCACCCAGCCTTTAAAACAAATCTGTGAAGCGCCTTACATCTGCTCTTGCTGTAAATAAAGCAAATCGCCTCTTCACATCGGCCCTTCCCTCACTGTGTCCTGCCCTCTGATGTAACTTCCTATTTCCGTGAGGCAATTTGCTTCATTTACAGCAGAGCAGATGTGAGGCGCTTCACAGATTTGTTTAAAGGCTGGGTGCTGGCTGGGTGGCAGGAGAAGAGGGTCGTCTGTCCACGGAGCTGGTGGTAGGCAGGTGGGGACTGGGTCGGGGAGGGGGGAGGCTCAGATGGGAGAAGGGGACTGGGTCTGGGGGGGTCAGGTGGGAGAAGGGGACTGGGTCTGGGTGGGGCTCTGATGGGAGAAGGGGACTGGGTCTGGGGGGAGCTCAGATGGGAGACAGGGACTGGGTCTGGGAGGGCTCAGATGGTAGAAGGGGACTGGGGTCTGGGAGGGGGGTTCAGATGGGAGAAGGGGCCTGGAGCTTGAACTGGGGTCTGAGAAGGGGCAGGAGGGAGAATGGGGCCATGCCTGGGGCAGGTGGGAGAATGGGTCTGGGGCTGAAAAGGGAGGCCCTAATGCAAAGCATGTGGATGAAGGGGACTGGAACTGGGGCTGAAAAGGAGGGTAGGTGGGATAAGGGGGCTATTACTGGAACTGGGGGCTGAAAAGGGGACAGGGAGAAGTGGCTGGGGGCTGAAGCTCAGGACTGGTGGGAGAAAAGGGCTGGGGCTGAAACTGGGGGACTGGTGGAATAGTGGGGCTGAAACTGGGGGCTGAAAAAGGGGGGCAGGTGGGAGATGTGGGCTGGGGCTGGAACTGGACCCAGGGTAGGTGGGATAATGGGGCTGGAACTGTGGGTCGAAAAGAGGGAGGCAGAGACAGAGAGAGAGAGAGGGGGGGGACAGATCCTAGATGGAAGCGGGAGCAAGAGGGAGGGCAGACCCTGAATGGAAGGGGGAGCGAGAGGGAGGGTAGACCTTGGATGGATGGGAGAGAGAGGGTAAATGGTGGATTGAAGGGGCAGAGAGAAAGGGCAGAAAGTGGATGGAAGGGATAGAAAGGGCAGACAGTGGATGGAAGGGGCAGAGATAGAGGGCAGATTTGGATGGAAGGGAGAGAGAGGGCAGACAGTGGATGGAGGGGGTGGCAGAGAGGGCAGGCACTGGATGGCAGAGAGAGAGAGAGAGTGAAGACAGATGCTGGATGGAAGGAAGACAGTGAAAAGAAGATGAGGAAAGCAGACACCAGAGACAACAAACTGTAAATAAAATATATATTTTTATTTTTTTGCTTTAGGATGAAGTAATATTGTAGATGTGTTAATAAATGTTTATAAATAGAACATGTAAATAAGGTAATCTTTTTATTGGACTAATTTTAATACATTTTGACTAACTTTCGGAGAACAAAATCCCCTTCCTCAGGTCAGGATAGGATACTGTAACAGCACTATACTGTATTGACCTGAGGAAGGAGGTTTTGGCCTCTGAAAGCTAAATGTATTAGTCCAATAAAATTGTATTTTCTATATTTGTTTTATTTCTATTTGTTAATTTGTAAAGTGGTGATTGGTATTTGTTAGTTTTTTCAAATTTACATCTGCTGTCTTTATATTTTGCACAGTACTAGGGGACATTTTCTGTTTCTGTGGTGTTGCATTGTATGCAGAGTCTGGCATCTTGGGGGTTCAGTTTAATTTTTGTCTAAATAGAAAGTTTATGATTACTTATTCTATAGTAGATTTGGGTGAATCTGTGTCTGTGAAAAAGACATGGCTTTCAGTTGGCATTGACTGTGCAGGATCGACAATCTGTACTATTCTGTCTGGTTTTGTTTTACAGTAGGTGAATTGATGTTCTAGTGCTCACGGTAGTGTTTAAGATGCTTTCCTTTTCCTTGTGTGACTTGTAGAAATTACTGCTTATGGTATGCTAGAATTGCTCTATAGGTCCTGAGTGTTTTGTATTCTCGGTATGCCTAGTACTGGATTTTGGAGGGGGTGTTAAAAAATGACCAGCCCCAGTTGTCAAGTACCTAGGTACGCCACTGCTCCCAAGGATTGGAATGTGAGGGTCTCCAAAATGTTTTCTGAAAAAGGGGCAGAGCTTTAGATATTTATATTATTGCCACTTTGCCCACCAGGTGGAGCAAGAGTAACCAGTAATTTAAAACTAAGCCACCAGAGAGTGTTCAAACAACACGGGTTGGGGGTGGGGGAAGAGAAACAAGGAGGATTTTATTCTCACACAAATGTCCACCCCTTTAATATATAGCATGCCTGCAATGGAGCCCACCAGGTTGGAATGCATAAAGCTCCTGGCCACAGTAATACAGCAAAACTTACCATGGGATTTACTAACACGGTACTCTTTTTAATTAAAATCACAAGATGTTAACACTCTTTAGTAAACAGGCATTGGCAGTAGCTAGAAAGATGCTAGGCTCAGTGGCATACCAAGGGGGGGGGCGGTGTGGATGGTCCGCCCCGGGTGCACGCCGCTGGGGGGGGTGCCACGCGCCGGTCAGCTTCCTTCGTTTCCATGCTCCCTCTGCCCCGGAACATGAAGTAACTTGTTCCGGGGCAGAGGGAGCATGGAAATGAAGCAAGCTGACCGGCGCGTGACACCCTCCTCAGCGGCGTGTACCCGGGGGGGGGGGTCTTTCGCCAGGGGGGGTCGCACTGCACCAGGGGTGGCGCTGCACCCGGGAGGTGGGGCGCATCGACGATCCGCCCTGGGTGTCAGCCCCCCTAGGAACGCCACTGGCTAGGCTGTATAGAGAGGTGTAACCAGTCGAAGAAAGGAGGTGTTGATTCCCCTATACAAGTCGTTGGTGAGGCCCCACCAGGAGTACAGTGTTCAGTTTTGAAGGCCGTATCTTGCTAAAGATGTATGAAGACTTGAAGCAGTCCAAAGAAAGGCAAGAAAAATGATATGGGGATTACACCAGAAGACATATTATACCATAGAGGAGAGGAGGGACAGGGAAGATATGATACAGACGTTTAAATACTTGAAAGGTATTAATATAGAAACAAATATTTTCCAGAGAAGGGAAAATAGTAAAACAAGAGGACATGAACTGAGGTTGCAGGGTGGTAGACTTAAGAGAAAACAACTGTGGCAGAATTCATAAAGGCATGGGATGAACACAGAGGATCTCTAATTAGAAAATGAGTGGTATAAAAAACAAAACTTAAAAGGTTGCATATGTGTTTTGATGTCAAGTGGTGCTTAGATAGCAACTCTGGCTGTATCAACTAAGGCCGGTGCTGGGTGGCTTGTATGGTCTGAGTCTTTCATATAGAATCCAGTTTAGAATGGGCTGGAGAGAACTTCAACAGAAATTCCAGTAATTTGGAACATGAGAACAGTGCGGGGCAGACTTTTACAGTCTGTGTCCCGTGAATGTCAGGACAAATTGGGATAGGATGAAGTGGCCTTTGACGGCAACTCCAGTAGTTGGAACATAAGAATAGAGCCGGGCAGACTTCTACGGTCTATGTCCCAAGAACACCAAAGAAAGACCATGATCAAGTGTATAATATCATATTCATTGTTGATTTAATCTTGACTTGAAAGTGAATATGACTGTTGGACGGTTTGGATGGACCATTCAGATCTTTATCTGCCATCATTTACTATGTTACTATGTATATATTGTAAGTTATTGGCAAAATGGTGCATATAAATTCCTTTCCTGATGATGTCTTTCCTTGAACAAGGTAAATTTGGTGAGTCTTTGCCTTTAAAAGGAAGCCTTGTTTGTCCCATCCATATTTTATTGAGCAAATTTGTGCTCTCCTGGAGTGGCAGTAAACACTCTTGTCGATAAAGATATTTTTCTTCCTTCTTTAAACTGAGAGAACATATTTAATGCATTAGGCCTAGGAATGTTTCTTTTCAGCTGAATTTTGTCCATTTTTTTCATGGTGTACATAATTCAGATCAGAATGATCGCACATGAAGGAGCAAACTTTAAACGAACCACAGCCTCATAGCCTTACATGGGTAAAAACGTATCCTGCACTTTTTCCTAAGTGAAGAATGTGACAATGTTCATTCTGAAATGATCCCAACATGTTCATTTTTTTTTTTATGGAACAACTTGAGTCTGGCATCTGAATAATGTGAAAAATCTATTAGGCGAGGGCTCTGCTCAGGAGCATAAGCCACTTGAAAAATCTTGCTAGAGCCAAAAGAACAACCTTCAAAGAATGGAAAAAGGACCCAAAATGAAGAAAACGAGAAGTAACATAAGCGCTGGCAAGTTAGATGCAAAACATTGATAAAGGAGGCTAAAAGAGAATATGAAGAAACTTGCTGTAGAGGCAAAAACTCACAGTAACAACTTTTTCAGGTACATCAGAAGCAGAAAACCTGTGAGGAAATCCATGGGACCGTTAGATCATGAAGGAGCAGAAGGGGCATTCAGGGAAGACAAGGCCATAGCGGAGAGACCGCATGAATTCTTTGCTTCGGTATTTACACAAGGAGATGTAAGAGATCTACCTGTAGAGGATACTACATTGACTTCCACGTGGAGAGTGTCCAAAATAGTTCTTGTTACAGTTAATCTAATACAAAAAATCATGAGTGGGGAAAGGAAAGGGAGTGCACCTTACAGTTAACATGGAAGTCATTAATATGCCATTGCTGCTAATGCGTCAGATATCATGGGACAGTTAACTACCCATCTATAGGTGCAGTTAACTGCATTCCTCAGTAGCAATCATGCTGTTACTAAATGCTAGCAACCACAGGTCTGTATTAGTAGCAAATCTGCCTTACCTCAAGTATCAAGAAACCCCCTCAACATTCACTGTGAAACTTTATGTATCACCTTTAAAGTTTGTGCTTTGATTCATAAAATTATCTATGGGCTTGCTCCAGACTACGTGCTGAGCTTGATTGATCTTCCACCCAGGAACTCTGTGCCTACTGGCCGGTCATATCTTCAACTCCACTTTCCAAGCTGCAGGGGCGTCAAATACAAGAAGATTTCTTTCCTCTTCTTTCCGCTATTGCTGCCCAAAACTGTGGAATGCTCTGCCGAGGCACCTCAAAGTGCAAACGGACCACACCCTCTTCAAGAAATTACTGAAGACCTACTTCTTTGTTGCAACCTACTCCACTAGTTCCCCTGCTGATTAATATTCCCTTACGTTCCCCTCCCTGCTTAGTTTTCCGCTGTTAGTCAATGCCGCCTTGTTTTTATCTTTTTCGCTTATCTGTATCTTCATAATTTGTAATTCCTCCTATTTTTCTGTAAGCCACATTGTGCCTGCATGTGTGGGAAAATGTGGGATATAAATGAACCATAAATAAATAAACATTTACAATTAATAGCCAGTTTAGTAAACTAAACTCCTGAAAAGTAGGTCATTGAGATGGGAACTGAGACCTCCATTCCCCCTGTATTTAAAAAAAAAAGTCTTTGTATGTGGCATGTATAAGGACTTGCAGGAGTGAATACTGGCAAAGACAAACTGGGTTTTTGTTATACTGCATAGCTGCAGAGCTCTTTAATCTCTTACTTTAAACTCTCCAGAACTACGGGTCCTTAAGCATCAAGGACATAAACTTGAAAGAAAATGGTGGAAATGTCACCTAGATGAAGACAGGCTCAACTGTAAGAAACACATGGCACTGTACCTCCAGGTCTTAACATAGTAAAAAAAAAAAAGCACCATTTCTCTAAACACATTGAACAGTCTACAAATTTAACCAAGCTGCTATTCAAAATGGTAAACAGTGGAATATGCTTATGAGAGAATGCATAGGCCGGAGATATAGCTTATCGAAGCCATCTCTAAAAATTTCCTGAGCAGAGTGGGTATGTTATGTTATGTTATGTCAGACTTATCACCCACCAACTCCCTTAGTTTGAGATTCAAAGTGAGATAAAAAGAAACTGATATAAAGTACCAGGAAATTACAAACAAAATTCAAAATAAATATAGAAACTACATTACTTAAAATCTAAAAAAATTAATCACATCAAAGCCTTATGGAAAGAAACATGACATTTTACCAAACATATTTCTAACGGAAGAATATTCCATAAACAAACTGCCAGAAACAGAAATGAGTGAGAAAATACCACTTTGAATCTAACAGATCTAATCGACGGAACAGCAAGAAGTAATTTATTACAACTCCTAGAGGTCACAGTAAAACCTAAAATACTAAATAAGTGAGACAAATCATATGAACAATTACCTTCCAAAGTTTTAAAAACTAGACATAACAGCTTAAAATCAGTCCTAGCCTGAACTGGCAACCAATGCAACTACGAGAAGAGGGCCATGAAAACTGGAAACGTATATCAGCCTTGTAATTCTAATTAACAAGAGCAGCCAACTTGTCTTGGGGACAATGTCTCCAAATAAATTAGTTTTTTGCATACTGTGACAGCAGTGAACCTCACTCCTAAGCCAGGGTATATGGAGTATGATCTCAGTCTCTCAAAATTACTGCTAATGTTCACCATAGGCTTGTATCATGCCAAAGAGAGCTTCCCTCTTGAGTTCATAAGATGTAATATATATAGGCAACCTTCTGATCAAGCTAATAGCACCCAAAATAATAGGAAATACTTCTGTATCACATTTTTTTTTGTCTTGGACTGCTTCTTTGAATTTGAAGATTTTCTCTCCACAAAACAATTCATAGAGTAATCTCATGGGACTGACACTTCTATAATCAATGCCTTGCCGTAAAGGAGTAGTTAAGTACCTTGAACATTCACATATTTGTATCTAAAGTTAGGTGTGGTTTATAGATTAGAACTTATGTCTGGGAATCATGTCTAACTTTAGGTGTGGCCATTTTCACTGACTGAAACGTAGTGCAAATCTAAGTGCCTAAATAAGGCCCAGTGTTGGGCAGACTGGATGGACCATAAGGTCTTTCTCTGCCGTCATCTACTATGTTACTATCCAGCTCATTTTTGAATGAGAAGGGTGCCCATCTTCCGACACAAATCGGGAGATGGGCGTCCTTCTCTCAGGGTCACCCAAATCGGCATAATCGAAAGCCAATTTTGGGCGTCCTCAACTGCTTTCCGTCATGGGGATGACCAAAGTTCAAGGGGGCATGTCAGCAGTGTACTGAAGGCAGGGTGGGGGCATGGTTAAGAGATAGGCGTCCTCGGCCGATAATGGAAAAAAGGGCATCCCTGACAAGCATTTGGCCGACTTTACTTGGTCCCTTTTTTTTCCCACAACCAAGCCTCAAAAAGGTGCCCGAACTGACCAGATGACCACCGGAGGGAATTGGAGATCACCTCCCCTTACTCCCCCAGTGGTCACCAACCCCCTCCCACCCAAAAAAAAAATTAAAACACATTTTTTTCCAGCCTCTATGCCAGCCTCAAATGTCATACCCAGCTCCACGACAGCAGTATGCAGGTCCCTGGAGCAGTTTTTAGTGGGTGCAGTGCACTTCAGACAGGCGGACCCAGGCCCATCCCCCCCACCTGTTACACTTGTGGTGGTAAATGGGACCCCTCCAAAACCCACCCGAAACCCACTGTACCCACATGTAGGTGCCCCCCTTCATCCCTAAGGGCTATGGTAGTGGTGTAGAGTTGTGGGTAGTGGATTTTGGGGGGCTCAGCACACAAGGTAAGGGAGCTATGCAGCTGGGAGCAATTTGTGATGTCCACTGCAGTGCCCCCTAGGGTGCCCGGTTGGTGTCGTGGCATGTGAGGGGGACCAGTGCACTACAAATGCTGGCTCCGCCCACGACCAAATGCCTTGGATTTGGTTGTTTTTGAGATGGGCGTCCTCGGTTTCCATTATCGGTGAAAACCGAGGTCGCCCATCTCTAAGGTCGACCTAAATGTTGAGATTTGGCCGTCTCCGACCATATTATCAAAACGAAAGATGGACGCCCATCTTGTTTCGATAATACGGGATGCCCCGCCCCTTCGCGGGGGTGTCCTTAGAGATGAGCGCCCTTAAAGATGAGCGCCCCGATGAGAGTTCAAAATGGCTGCCGAGTAGGACAGACGCATCTTTGTAGCTCCTGAGGAACTTTTCTTTTGAACTTCGGAGGAACTGGTTTCTTCCCTAATATTACCTCATAATGCCGAAAAGGAGGGGGAAAGCCGCGGCTATCGGCCCTCAGCGACTTGGAACCCCGCTTCGAAGCAGCACGATAGAACCGTTCCTACAGCGGGCCCAGGCCGCTAGTACGCCGACGGGCGGCTCGCTGTTGCCTCCCGCAGCAGTTGAAGGCATGCGAGAGTCACTTGAGCTGGAAGTCTCATTGAGCCCGGACGCCCGAACACCTCCTCCTCCTCCAGTGTTTCGCGAGCTTTCTCCTTTGGTGGCGGCGTTCCCGAGTCGAACTCCGGAAGGAGAAGTAGCAGTAGGAACGCCGGGGGCGATGGAAGATCAGGAGAAAGCTGAGCTGAACAGAATATCAACGGAGGAGAGATTTATCTCAAGTCGATCAGAAAGCGTATTACAACAACAACGGATGGAGGTAGGAGCCTTCTCATTTGATTTAACACAAATCAAACCCCCTGAAGTGACTCTTGAATCCCTTTGGAAGCTTATAATGGATTTGGGCAAAGCTTTAGTACCCCAAATGCAGAAGGGTAAACAAGATGTTGAAAAATTGGAAGATAAAGTAAAATGTTTAAATTCACAGGTGGGACAACAAGCTAAAGATATTCAACAACTACAGGAAGTTCAAAATGTAGTAGTGAAAGATTTAAGTAATTTAAGACGAAAAGCGGAAATAATGGAAAATTTTTCCAGAAGTAACAACCTTCGATTTCTTAATTTTCCTTACTTGAACACTATAGCTCCTAAAGAGATGCTAAAGTTATACTTTAAAGAAATTCTTCAAATAAAGGAAGAGGATATACAGTGGGGGAAATAAGTATTTGATCCCTTGCTGATTTTGTAAGTTTGCCCACTGACAAAGACATGAGCAGCCCATAATTGAAGGGTAGGTTATTGGTAACAGTGAGAGATAGCACATCACAAATTAAATCCGGAAAATCACATTGTGGAAAGTATATGAATTTATTTGCATTCTGCAGAGGGAAATAAGTATTTGACCCCCCACCAACCAGTAAGAGATCTGGCCCCTACAGACCAGGTAGATGCTCCAAATCAACTTGTTACCTGCATGACAGACAGCTGTCGGCAATGGTCACCTGTATGAAAGACACCTGTCCACAGACTCAGTGAATCAGTCAGACTCTAACCTCTACAAAATGGCCAAGAGCAAGGAGCTGTCTAAGGATGTCAGGGATAAGATCATACACCTGCACAAGGCTGGAATGGGCTACAAAACCATCAGTAAGACGCTGGGCGAGAAGGAGACAACTGTTGGTGCCATAGTAAGAAAATGGAAGAAGTACAAAATGACTGTCAATCGACAAAGATCTGGGGCTCCACGCAAAATCTCACCTCGTGGGGTATCCTTGATCATGAGGAAGGTTAGAAATCAGCCTACAACTACAAGGGGGGAACTTGTCAATGATCTCAAGGCAGCTGGGACCACTGTCACCACGAAAACCATTGGTAACACATTACGACATAATGGATTGCAATCCTGCAGTGCCTGCAAGGTCCCCCTGCTCCGGAAGGCACATGTGACGGCCCGTCTGAAGTTTGCCAGTGAACACCTGGATGATGCCGAGAGTGATTGGGAGAAGGTGCTGTGGTCAGATGAGACAAAAATTGAGCTCTTTGGCATGAACTCAACTCGCCGTGTTTGGAGGAAGAGAAATGCTGCCTATGACCCAAAGAACACCGTCCCCACTGTCAAGCATGAAGGTGGAAATGTTATGTTTTGGGGGTGTTTCTCTGCTAAGGGCACAGGACTACTTCACCGCATCAATGGGAGAATGGATGGGGCCATGTACCATACAATTCTGAGTGACAACCTCCTTCCCTCCGCCAGGGCCTTAAAAATGGGTCGTGGCTGGGTCTTCCAGCATGACAATGACCCAAAACATACAGCCAAGGCAACAAAGGAGTGGCTCAGGAAGAAGCACATTAGGGTCATGGAGTGGCCTAGCCAGTCACCAGACCTTAATCCCATTGAAAACTTATGGAGGGAGCTGAAGCTGCGAGTTGCCAAGCGACAGCCCAGAACTCTTAATGATTTAGAGATGATCTGCAAAGAGGAGTGGACCAAAATTCCTCCTGACATGTGTGCAAACCTCATCATCAACTACAGAAGACGTCTGACCGCTGTGCTTGCCAACAAGGGTTTTGCCACCAAGTATTAGGTCTTGTTTGCCAGAGGGATTAAATACTTATTTCCCTCTGCAGAATGCAAATAAATTCATATACTTTCCACAATGTGATTTTCCGGATTTAATTTGTGATGTGCTATCTCTCACTGTTACCAATAACCTACCCTTCAATTATGGGCTGCTCATGTCTTTGTCAGTGGGCAAACTTACAAAATCAGCAAGGGATCAAATACTTATTTCCCCCACTGTACCTCCTTTGGCACAAGTTTTTTATATTCCATCTAGAAATTTACAACAATTGGAAACTCAACCTTTAGATGTATCAGCTTTATTAGAACTTTCGGACACTGAACAAGTAACACCTGCTACTTTGATAGTTACGGTAGTTTTATCTCCGGATAAAACTTGGATATTAAGATTATTCTATAAAAATTCAGCAAAACCTTTTAAAGGTTTAAAGATCAACATCTTTCCGGATGTATCAAGGGAAACACAGCTGCGCCGGAAGAAATTTCCACAGAAAAAACAAGAAGTGCTCACTCTGGGGGCAACATTTTTCCTCAAATTCCCTTGCAAATGCTTAGTCACCTACCAAACCGAAAAATTTGCGTTTTTTGATCCTATTCAACTTGAGACTTTCATTACATCTAAAAGGACAGTTGGAACTAGTTTTCCAACTAGTAATAATGTTCAATAGTAATATAATAACGGCTAGATGCGTCTTTCCACTCTCTTTAAATGTTAATTGCCTGTTTATTTGCTTCAACATATTTGTATTTTTGAACTCCCATATGGTGGACTTGTATTGATTAGAGGAATAGTTACGATGAAAATAGATTTTCTTGAAATTTTGTAACCTCTAAATTCATTTTTCTTTGAACAAGTTTTTATGCTTGTAAAACTGAAATTTATAAATAAACAAAAAAAAAAAAAAAGATGAGCGCCCCGTTCGATTATGCCCCTCTATGTTACATATCCCCTCTTACTCTGTAACAATGTGTGTAAATGCTATGAATGCTCCCATTCCTCCCATGAACCTCCTATTTCCTCATTCCCTTTTTTACTCATGCATAAAGTCCAGCTAAATCTAATTAGTGCCAATAATTGCTTGTTAAAAAGCCAATTATTGGAACTAATTAGCTCATTATTTAAATTGTGTTTGCAAATTGGGTGTATGCACAATTTTTTGCAACTGTTACAGAATTAGGGGGGATAGTGAGTGCCCTATTAAAATCGTAGACTCACTCTCTCTATGTGCTGCATTGTTAGCGTATGGTAATTTCCACGTTTAATAGCTGATGCAGCTTAGTAAATAGGGTCCTTAATTCAGCCCAGTGTTGCTAAAATATAATGAATTAGCTTAGTAGTTAGAGCAACAGACTGTAAACTAGAGAGACCAGGGTTCACATCTCACTAACACTCCTAGTGGCCTTGGGCAAGTCACATAACCCTCCATTGCCTCAGGTACAAACTTAGGGGCCCTTTTTTGCTAAGCTATCCCTAGCCTGGGTCTATACACGCACTAAGGCCACTGTTAATGCTGCTGGTAAATGGCCGATTTTCCTATTTCTGAAATAATTTTCCCATTGGTACATGGTCATTACCATGTGAGCACTTACTGACACCTATTTTGAAAGTGTTAACAGCTCACATGCTAATCCTGCACCCACTCTCTACCCCCAAACATGCCCCCATTGATAAAAAGTAAATTTTATTTTTTTTAGTGTGTGGGTAGCGCACGCACATGTAACAACTAGTGTAGGATGCCTGAATGAGCCTCGCAATAGTGCATTTTAAGCTGTGGTAACACACATTAAAGCTTACTACAGCTTAGTAAAAGAACCCGTTGATGATAAGCCCTCTGGAGACAGGAAATAGCTACTGCACCTGAAGGTAACTTATAGGAGCATCCCTACCATTAGGCCACCTGAGGCGGGGATCTTAGATGACACTCTTCAGGAACAGCACTCTCCCCTTCCTTCCTTCCTTCCTTCCTTCCTCAACCCTTTACCTTACTTTTATTTTTTCCAAAAGGTGGCAATGGCAGCAATTCCCATAGGCTGCCCTGCTGTGGTGTCACCGGCCCTGGCCTCTTCTCCCACTGTGACCCACCTCTTGATGTAACTTCCTGTTTTCTCAGAGGCAGGACACAGTAGCAAAGAGGCCAGTGCTGGCAGCATCGTGGCAGGGCAGCCTATGAGAATCGCTATCACTGCCGTTGCTGCAGCTGCCTTTTGGAAAAAAAAATAAGGTAAAGGGTTGAGGAGGGAAGGGGAGAGATGTTAAACCAGGCACAGAAGGGTGCAGGCAGGGGCACAGGTGGGGTCACAGGGGGGCATTTCACCCCAGCCTCGGGTGACACATGGGCGTAGGCAGACTTCAACGGTAGGGGGCTCCAGAGCTGAGGTGAGGGGTCACATTTTAGCCCCCCCCCCCCCCCGTGTAGCCGACCCCCCCACCCACCCGCCATTGCCAACACCTCCAACAACTTTGCCCCCCCCCCGCCAATGACCCTCTCGACCCCCCACCCACCATTGCCATCGCCTACCTTTGCTGGCAGGGGACCCCAACAACCGCCAGCTGAAGTCTTCTCCTTCGTTTGGTTTCTGACTGAGTCTGACGTCCTGCATAGAAACAGAACAAAGCCTTGCGATCTGCAGCGCTTTGTTCTGTTTCTGTGAGTCTGATGTCCTGCACGTTGTACGTGCAGGACGTCAGACTCAGTCAGAAACCAAATGAAGGAAGAAGACTTCGGCTGGCGGGGGTTGGGGTCGCCCGCCAGCAAAGGTAGCAGGCGGCAGGTTGGCGGCGGGGGTGGGGGGGTTGAGAGGGTCGCCGGCAGGGGGGGTCCAAGGCCAAATCTACGGGAGCCCAGGCCCATAGCAGCTACGCCCCTGGGGTGGCAGATTGCCTTGGACTGCCCCTGGTAACTTGCCTTGAACTACCACTGTGAGCTAAAATACTACAAAAAAAAAAATACTAATGGCTTGGACTTTTGGTTCATTGTAAGGTTTTCTTGGAGCACACTGCTCAGTTCTATGCTCCAGAAAGCCAGATGAGGAGTACAAACTCATTAGTCACCCAGGTATTTATACAGTTTTTCCCATTTCCTTTCTCCCATGGCCTCTGCGGTTAACAGCATAAAATTCTGAGAAACTCCCACCTAAACACAAGTTTCCTGTTTATGCACTCCTTGCTTTCATATTTTACTGTTGGAGTCTGTTGACTAGATCATTATCAAATAATACCAACAGAGTTTTGCAGGTGAGCAAAAAAACATAAGTCAACGGCCAGGTTACATTTCAGCAATCTTTTTAAAAGAGACATCATCAAGCATAAAATGAAATTTAAAAAAAATTAAGACACAGCATCCCTCTAAAATAAGCCAGTCTCCACATGCCAGTCTTTCAGTACAGTCTCGTCTACTACACTAAGGCTCCATAAGACACTCACAGAAAATTGCTGAATCCCTTCTGAATGATAACATTAAGTGAAGTGGATGACTCAGATTATGAGGGGCTTCACAGTCTCAGTTCAATACAACTGTCATAACCAACAATCCTCAGTAACCAGCATTCTTGAGTCAAACACAGTGCATATATTCTTTTATTCTTTATTGCATACGCTAGATCATCTAAACTGACGCACAGAGCTAAGTGGGTTACAGTTTTATAACATATAGTAGGATGAGAAAAGAATTACAATAAGGATAGGAAAGAGGAGAGAAACAGGCAACAATCAAACAACAGTCGTAAAAAAAACAAAAAAGACAAAGGGAAAAAAAAACATGTCGGTAATTAGGTAAGAAGGTAACCATGTGCCCTGATCGTGACTGAATAGATATGGAAGGGTGCAGTGTAAATTTTAAGGGGCTTCGACGTTAGCTTCAGAACTTTTAGTGCAAGAACAGTGCTGGGCAGACTTCTACGGTCTGTGCCCTGAGAATGGCAAGGACAAATCAAACTCGGGTATACATATAAAGTATCACATACCATGTATAATGAGTTTATCTTGTTGGGCAGACTGGATGGACCGTACAGGTCTTTATCTGCCGTCATTTACTATGTTACTATGTAATTAGAAACTAAAGAGGAGGAGAGGTAAAAAGGGAAAGGAAAGAGGGCTAGATTCAGTAAATGGCATTGGAAAATGGGCGTGGGAAAAGATCAGTGCCAAGCATGATTCTATAAAGGGTCAACACCCTTTCCAGAATCATGCCTAAGTGTGGATTCCGCACTGCCCTTTGGGCACCAGACTTATATCTGCGGAAACCTGGTGTAAATGCTGGTGCCCAAGTTAGGTGTACTGAGGCAGTACTCAGTAAATTTACATGTGACTTTTTGGAATGCCGCTGACATGCCTCTGGCCACGTCCCCTTTTCAGATACGTGCTACGAAAGTTAGGTGCCAAGCCTTATAGAATAGCACCCAGCCAGGTTGTTAGCACCCAATTATGGCTAGTTAAGGGCTCGGTAATCAATTAAGTTGTGCACACAACTTAGGGTGCCATATATAGAAGCCAGGAGATAATGTGCAAATTCTCCTATTTTAAAAAGTATATGCTAAATATAATCCATGTAAAATTGGTGAAAAAATGCACTCAAAGCCACGTAGCTCGTAGTTTATAACACTAGCTCCACTGAGACGGTACTACAGTCAAAAGTCCAAACCAGTGACATAGCCAGAAGGCAATTTTTGGGTATCCTGCATTAAAAGAGATAGCTTGAATCGAAAAACTGCTTCAGCCGCTGAGGAAGCTGGAGGTCTCAAGTTGAGCACAAGTGGAGTTTGGAGTCCTGGGGCTTTAGCTACTTTTAAGAGAGCCTGAAAACTGTGCGGATTTGTAAGGTGTGCGGTAGGAGTAGGGGCGTGGGCAGGGCATATCAGGTGCCCATCCATTCAACCTGTTGGCCCACACTCCTCCCATGGACCACACCCCCTTTTTGGCTGCGCTCGTGGGAAAATGCACCGCTTTTTAGAATACTCCTAAAAGAAGTGCGCGTAAATTCCAATTATGTCCAATTAGTGTTGATCATTGGTCATCATCGGACAATTATCAGGACTAATTGACTCATGTCTTAATTTAGTAGCGCGTGTAAGTTGACCTCACGCACAAATTTACGCACACTGCTCAGCATGTTATTTGTAGAATCCGGGGGTATGCTACAATTACTGCACATAATAACATTCCTGTTTCTATTGTACACGGCACAATACCAGGAATATTATCTATACCTGTAATACAAGGGACATTTATGTACTGGGCTAAAAAATTAAAGAAACTTCACAATAGGAACATAGGAGGAAAAAGCATCAGAACACCCAGGTACACTTCAAAAACCTGTGTGCCAAAACAGGTTTTTGAAGTGTACCTACTACTACTACTACTTAACATTTCTAGAGCGCTACTAGGGTTACGCAGCGCTATACAAATTAACAAAAAAGGACGGTCCCTGCTCAAAGGAGCTTACAATCTAAAGAACGAAATGTCAAGTTGGGGCAGTCTAGATTTCCTGAGTAGAGGTGTAGTGGTTAGGTGCCAAAGGCGACATTGAAAAGGTGGACTTTGAGCAATGATTTGAAGATGGGTAGGGAGGGGGCCTGACGTATGGGTTCAGGGAGTCCGTTCCATGCATGGGGTGAGGCGAGGCAGAAAGGGCGGAGCCGAGTTGGCGGTGGTGGAGAAGGGTACTGAAAGGAGGGATTTGTCCTGAGAGCGGAGGTTACGGGTAGGAACGTAAGGGGAGATGAGGGTTGAGAGGTAAGGAGGGGCTGCAGATCGAGTGCATTTGTGGGTTAGTAGCAGAAGCTTGAACTGGGTGTTCTAAGGCTTTTCCTCCTACTTTTTGATATGCTCCTATTATGAAGTTTCTTTATTTGTACTGTTTTATACTTCACATTACCCATCTGTATATGCATTTATGTAGTGAGACCTATGTTGTTTAACATATGCACATAGGATCTGGAAATAGAAGTGATGACTGAGGGGATGAGATCTGTAGATGGCACAAAATTATACAAAGTTGTTAACAGCAGAGGATGGCAAAGATATGAGGAGAGTGGGAATCTTCAGGGTAGATGAAATTTAATGTGGACTAGTGCAAAGTGATTCATAAAGGGATGTCACCCAAGGCTGTATAAAAGGATTGATGCATCTGAGAAAATACAGACACTGTACTTCATCGGTCTGTGCCCCGCAAATGGCAAAACACAGGTGTGGGTTAGGGAACTAAGGTGATCTTATACAAAGGTGCACTAGCATTTTTAGCGCACGCTAAAAATGAGTGTGCACTATGTAGAGGCCAATAATATTCCTATAGATGTCTACACAGTTAGCGTGCGCTAATTTTTAGAGTACACTAAAAATGCTAGTGCACCTTTGTAACAGGGGCATTAAGGCCAGTGCCGGACTGACTTTTACAGTCTGTCCTGCTTATGGCACAAGACAAACGATGTGTGCATCTTGTATATCTTTGAGCAGGGACTGTCTCTCTTTGTTAAATTGTACAGCACTGCGTAACCCTAGTAGCGCTCTAGAAATGTTAAGTAGTAGTAGTAGTAGTATATCACTTTATTATCATATGATATGAGGGAGGGTGCTGTGCATCTCAAGGGGGAGGGGGAAACATCTTAATGTTAAGATAAAAACATAAGAATAGCTATACTGGGTCAGCCCAATGGTTTATCTAGCCAAGTATCCTGCTTCTAACAGTGGCCAATCCAGGTCACAAGTACCTGGCAGAAACCCAATTAGTAGCAACATTCCATGCTACCAATCCCAGGGCAGGCAGTGGTTTCCCCATGTCTGTCTCAATAGCAGACTATCCAGCTTATTTTCGAAAGAGAAAGACGCCCATATTTTGACCCAAATTGGGAGATGGGCGTCTTTCTCCCGTGGGCGTCCAAATCGGTATAATCAAAAGCCGATTTTGGGCGTCTTCAACTGCAATCTGTCGCGGAAATGGCCAAAGTTGACGGGGGCGTGTTGGAGGTGTGGTGAAGGCGGGACTGGGGCGTGGTTATCAGCTGAGGAGAGATGGGCGTCCTCGGCCGATAATCGAAAAAAGAAAGGCGTTTTTAGCGCGAATTTGGGTCACTTTTTTGGACCCTTTTTTTCACGAACAAGTCCCAAAAAAGTGCCCTAAGTGACCAGATGACCACCGGAGGGAATCGGGGATGACCACCCCTGACTCCCCCAGTGGTCACTAACCCCCTCCCGCCCCCAAAAAACAATTTTAAAACATTTTTTTTCCAACCTGTATGCCAGCCTCAAATGTCATACCCAGCTCCATCACAGCAGTATGCAGGTCCCTGGAGCAGTTGTTAGTGGGTGCAGTGAACTACAGGCAGGTGGACCCAGGCCCATCCCCCTGCTACCTGTTACACTTGTGGTGGTAAATGGGAGCGCTCCAAACCACCCCCAAAACCCACTGTACCCACATCTAGGTGCCCCCCCTTCAGCCATAAGTGCTATGGTAATGGCTTAGAGTTGTGGGCAGTGGGTTTTGGGGGGATTTGAGGGGCTCAGCAGCCAAGGGAAGGGAGCTATGGACTTCAGAGGTAGTTAACTTTTATTTTTTAATTGTTACAAGTGCCCCCTAGGGTGCCCAGTTGGTGTCCTGGCATGTGAGGGGGACCAGTGCACTACGAATCCTGGCCCCTCCCACGACCCAATGCCTTGGATTTGGTCATTTTTGAGATGGGCGCCTTTGGTTTCCATTATCACTGAAAAACGATACCGCCCAGCTCAAATCCGCACAAATCTGATGCATTTGGCTGGCACAAACCGTATTATCGGAAAAAAGATGGACGCCCATTTTTTTCGAAAATACGGTTTGTCCCGCCCCTTCACGTACCCGTTCTCGGAGATAGACACCCATGGAGATGGGCGTTCGTGTTCGATTATGCCCCTCCATGGGCTTTTCCTCCAAAAACTTGTTCAAACCTTTTTTAAACCCAGGTACGTTGACCACCATTACCACATCCTC
Organism: Microcaecilia unicolor; assembly: GCF_901765095.1. Lineage (NCBI taxonomy): Eukaryota > Metazoa > Chordata > Amphibia > Gymnophiona > Siphonopidae > Microcaecilia > Microcaecilia unicolor. Next base: position 50,684 of record NW_021963632.1, on the reverse strand, counting down.
CGGCAGCAAGTTCTAGAGCTTAACTATTCTTTGAGTGAAAAAATATTTCCTCCTATTTGTTTTAAAAGTATTTTCATGTAATTTCATTGAGTAGTTATTCTACTTTTTGAAAGAGTGAAAAATCGATTCACCTTTACCTGTTCAACATTCTAAATCACTCAGGATTTTATAGACCTCAATCATATCCCTCCCCCCCCCCTCCAGCCATCTCTTTTCCAAGCTAAAGAGCCCTCACCTCTTTAGCCTTTCCTCATATGAGAGGAGTTCCATCCCCTTTATCATTATGGTCCCTTTTTTCTTTGAACCTTTTCTAATTCCATTATATCTTTTTTGAGATATGGCGACCAGAATTGAACGTAATACTCAAGGTGAGGTTGCACCATGGAGCGATACAGAGGCATTATAGTATTCTTGGTCTTATTTTGCATCCATTTCCTAATAATTCCTAGCATCCTGTTTGCTTTTTTTGGCCACCGCCGCACACTGGGCATAAAATACATTAACAAATAACACAGAATTTGCTGTTGCTATATCAGTATATGCAAAACATGCTAAAGTGACTACCAGCTGGTTTCTAGAGCTGAGAACATTCACCTAACCTTTCTCCTTCAAGCATTAAATTATTCTCCGATGTATGCCCTTGCAGTTACTGCTGACGCCTGCACAGGCTCAGTTGTCTCCTGCTGAATAAAACTGAGCATGGCCGGAAACATTGCGTTTTGCCTGCCCATTTACTCTGTAACATAGCACATCAGTAGTGACGTGTTACAAGTTACTTATTCTGGTACTTCACTCCACTCAGGGAGATGCTGTCTATTTCCATGAACTAATTTAACAAGGCCAAGGGTCTCTCAGGAGCATCAGATGACCCTACCAGCATATCACTGTGCTTAAGAGACACCTCCATCCCTGTCACAACACATTCTTTCCTGTGTGACAGGGTTTTTTCTGCATTCCTCTTCCTACCCTCCTCTTTTTACCTTCCAGATTCAAAATCCCCTGCAGCTCTGAGGACCCTTACTAGGCTGATGGCTGCAGATGTGCCTGTTCCGGGTACAGTTCCAGCACAACTCTCTCATGACTCAGGGCTGCTCTGGTGACAGCAGTTGTCTTGCCTTTTTCTTTAGCAAGAATCATTGCAAACTGAGCAACAGGGCAGGCAGTTTGCTTGTTTTTTAAAAACTTTTATTTAAATGTATTTTCAAAATTTTAAGTCACTATAATTGAAATTATAAGCCATCATAAGTATTTATGTTACACATAGTAACATTAAATCACTTTTTTCTTCTTTTACACCAGTGGTTTAATTGCTTTTAGCCATATGTTTGATGAAATATGGTCTGGCTGTTTCTGTTCCAAAAGTCATCTCAAATTACTCTTACTATTTCAGCCATGAGAGCTGTGCAGCCACTGTTTACTGTATGTGCCTCTTGCCTACCTATCAAGGCCAGTCTTCCTGCACCATCTGCTTGAATGATTTTTGTAAAAAGATCCCATAACCTCCCCCTAGAGAACAGCTGGAGAGACACTGGCTTGGGTTTATTCCCAAAGTGAATAATGAAAAACTTTTCCATTCTTAGTAAGAGTTTCCAATTGCAGGTTTATTGTTTCAAATATATGGATACATTTGATTTAAGTAGTGCGGAATAATCAGCCTGCTGGAAAATACATGATTTTGACCAGGACTGAAAACACTGCAAAGCTAGAGTTCTCAACTGTCAAAAGAAATGATGAGGAACGGATGGTCTCCAGACACATATACTTACCAGGGCCGCCAAGAGACTGGGCCGGGGCCCCGCCCCCACTGCCCCCCCTCCACCCGCCCCTTGAGGGCGGGACACAGGGAGGGAAGTCCCGACGGGAGGTGATCTGCAGACTGCCGCTGCTGCGCTTCTTTCACACGGAGCGAGGTCGAGGTGAGGCACTATGATTTGAATTCAGGGGGGGCCCGGCCCGGTGGTGGATGGAGGGGGGCGGGTGGAGGGGACTGCGGCGCTGGGCCCCCCTTGGAGGCCCGGGCCTGGGGATGCAACTTGTCTTCTACTCTGAAGGAAAGCAAGCTGCTGGATGTGGCTCGTGAAATCACAGAATTGTTCCAAAGAAACGTAAAGAATTTGAATTTAATTAATTACAACTTCCACATAGATGTGCTTCCTATATTTCTCTCCCCTCAGTTTAATCACAATCATAATGATTAATCATATTCCCCCAGACTCTATATATGGTGCCCAAAACTGCACATGCAAATTTGTCTACTTGCCCAATTTGCATATGCAATTTAATTGAGTAACAAGCCAATAACTTGCAATCATTGGGTGCTAACAGACAATGATTGCAGTTAATTATCTCAAATTTGGATTTATGCAGGCATCTGTGGGATAAACGTGGAGTATAAATGTGCAAATTAAATAAATACATCTTGCTAAGCACTATTCTATAAAGATGCGCATGCAAATCTTTTAACATGCAGCTGAAAAGTGGGTGTGGCCATGAGTGGGGCATGGGCAGATCAGGGGCGTTCACTAAAGATGCACACAGAATTCAAGGGATCTTCACCTAACTTATACGAGAGGATTTACACCAGGTTTCAGTTGGTATAAATCCTCGTGTCCAAAATTGGGTGCGGATCCTGGCGCTACACACTATTTTATTATGGCGCCCAACTCAAATTATTGTTTATAGAACAGCACTCAAATTCGGGCGCTATTAGCTGAATCTAGTCCATTTTGTACAAGAGATACAGTCTAGTCTTGTCTAGCTAGAAATGTAAATAGAAAGCAATTGTGCATATGTATGCAGTTTCAGCTCTAATTTGACACTGCCTCTTTCCACTGCTGTAAATATTGTTCCTACACCACCCCTTAGGCTGTCCTGCTACTACTAATCATTTCTATAGTGCTACTAGACATACACAGCGCTGTACATATTATATGCAGGTACTTTTTCTGTACCTAGAGGGCTCACAATCTAAGTTGATGTACCTGGGGCAATGGAGGGTTATAAGGTCACAAGGAGTTGAAGTGGGAATTGAACACAGGTCTCCAAAGCCCAATTTACTAACCATTAGGCTACTCCTCCACTCCTACTGTCTTACAGCTTATATAGTTGGCGCCCAGGGGCAGTCAGTGAGTACATTTAGCAGGTTTCAAATATCATTGTCAGATAGGGCCAGCAACCACAAGAGAATGTTGATGATAAAATATTCTTTGCTACACAGAAGTCAAGTGTTTCAGAGATTCCCTTAATCAATACTTGCAGACCCAGTCAAAAGACATCAGTAATACTGCAGCCTGACCTGATTTGAAGGAACTTTTTATCAGACTAAACGATCCACTTCCTACTAGTGCAGTTGTGGAACATCTTTTTAACTTTGTTGGATCAATGATTCACAAGTGTACTCGCATGAGTGACAGTCATTTTCAATTTTTAGTTTTACTAAAAGCAAAGTGGATTGAATTGTAGAGCAATAAAGTTGTTGAGGTAAAGATGTTAAACAATAGCTGCATTCATTGTACTTTTACTTTTTACTAAAAAAGCATTCTATTAAGCAATAACTTTTTTTACTTTCACTTAAGTTCATTTTTAATGTGTTCTTTACTATACTTTTTAAGTAAAAGTAACATCATTTTAAACTTTGCCAATACTGTATGGGGAGCAAATGTATCCATTCCCACATCAACTGCACTACTTTTCTATTATTCTACAATAAAGTGCATGTTTCCTGTATAGAAAAGGTCAATGCATGCAAAAAAGACCTGTAAGGCAGATCCCTCGTATAGGCCTGGAGATTGTATAGAGGGTCCATTCACATAACTAATTTCTTTGGTTGGGAATAGGATTGGGACCATTAAAGTCTGGGAGGCCGTAGGCAAGTAATTCACAAGCACCATACTCTTCAAACAGTCAGTCACAGCACTCTGGTACAGGTGTTCTGAACCAACTTGTTTACTTAAAAGTCTTTATAGTAAAAAGAAGCACCAGAGGGCCTTCAAAATCGGAACTTAATCGATTTATTCATGTAACTTAGACATCGATTCTTCCCCAACAATGACCCGACATAGTGCTTGCATCAGGGGTTAAATAAGTGTGACATCTAAGAAGAATTACTTCTTTTGAAGACAAGTTTGATGTGTAGTCCCGCTCAATTCCATTCAAATATGCTTAATCGCTAAGTAGAGTTTGAGCACAAGCGATCCCTTCTAGCTCTAGTTCATGAGTCAAACAAAATTTTGGTACTTATGTTTAAAATCCAGCTTCTACAAGTGTTCTCATATATTTCTGATCTACTTCTTCCATATACTCCCTCATGTTCTCTTCGTTCTTCATAGGCTTCATTAATTGTTACCCCTCCCTCTTCTCATATCCGACATGACACCATGAAAGACACCACTTTTGGACATTTTGGACCATATCTTTGGAATTACCTTCCCCTTCAGAACAGAACCTTCCTACCAAAAATTCAATAAATATTTTAAAGAGTGGCTCTATCAGTTAGCTTATCGGTGAATTGTACCTTGCTTTTATGGTTGCAGTGGTTTCTCTCCATCTCCTTTTCCCCTTCTGTCCAGATCCTTCTTCTCCCACTCTTGATTTGTCTGTTTCTCTTCCCACTTGTACCCCTCTAGTGCCATAAGAATGTAATTAAAAATGTTATAATGCCTTTGTATTGCTCCATGGTGTGACTGCACCTAGACTACTGTGTGCAATTCTGGTCACCGCATCTCAAAAAAGATATAGTGGAATTAGAAAAGGTACAGAAGAGGGTGAAAATGATAACGATGTTGGGATGACTTCCCTATGAGGAAAGGCTGCAGGCCAAACTAAGCCAAACCCAGACTTAGACAGAAACCACAAAAAAAAATGGAAGGAATAAAACAGATCCTTCTAAGTCCCTCTAAAAATGACGAAAGAAAGAAACAGCCTACTCCCAGAGCATCGCTTATCACCACCATTCAAGGAAAAACTGGTAACAAGTAGCCCGAGTTCATGAAGTCCTGCAGACTGAGGGCCCCGCTGAGTCGTACCAGCAACATGGGATGCTGACCTCTCCTACCCACTGCTCCTTGCAGTCACTTACCCTCTGTGAATGATAACATGCATTTGACTCTATCAACCATACGATTCTGCTGCAAAGATTGCGAGAGATAGGGATCGCAGGAACAGTAGAGAAACGTTTTTTCTCATTTTTGGAAGGATGACATTGCTGTGTGGTGCAAGGGAAAGACAAATTTGGTATGATTGGTTTGACCACTGGGGTCCCCCAGGGGTCAGCTATCTGCAATTCTGTTCAACATTTTCCTCCTTCCACTGTGTACACTTCTCAAGAAGTTGGGTGTCAACTACCATATTTATGCAGACGACATCCAATTCTTCTTTAAGATACAGAATTCAATAAATGAAAATATCCAGCTACTATGCCAAAATGATCAAGCTACAGTACCTCAAAATGATGAAGCAATGGATGAAAGCAAATCAGCTTAATCTGACTATGGGAAAAACACAGTCCATTGTCTTATCTGGCTCGGTCCCAATTAATGTTCCAGATAGATGATATCGGAATTACGCTCAGCAAGAAAATTTGATCCTTGGGTGTTCTGATAGATCCATCACTGAATATGGAACTGCAGGTAGCCAAGATGATTAGCACTATCTTTTCCAAACTAAGACTTGAAGGCTGAATAATTATTTGACTGCTGAGAATTTCCACCTAGCGATTCAAAGCACAGTAATGCCTCACTAAGACTACTGCAATGCATTACTGTTAGGTTCACCAAAATACATGCTTCAATCAATACAAATTGCACAAAATGCCGCAGCAAGTGTTCTTCTGGGAAGAACCGTTCCGAGCATATTACGCCCGCTCTTGTCTCGCTGCATTTGTTGCATATTGCTTACAGCATACAATATAAGATCCTGCTGTTAGTATTCAAGGTAATAAACAACAAAATCTCTCTGGTGATCTCAGCTAGTTTGCATATACATCAGCGCTCTGGGCCTTTGAGGTCTGCATCCTCTAATCAGCTCGACGTTCCCTCTTTCAAGCAGTGGCGTAGCTAGGTGGGGCCTCGGGGGCCTGGGCCCCCCAAAATTTCATTTGGGCCCTTGGTTTTGCTGGCGGGTGTCCCCAACCCCTGCCAGCTGAAGTCTTCTCCAGCACCGGTCTCCGGCACTGCCGCGTTCTCTGCCCTGCTCTCTCTTCCTCCTGACATCGTATGCAGGACATCAGGAGGAAGAGAGAACAGGGCAGGGAATGTGGTGGCACCAGAGACCGGCACTGGAGAAGGCTTCAGCTGACGAGGATTGGGGGCCCCCGCCAGCCAAAGTATTTTGCTGCTGTGGGGTGAGGCGGGGGAGCAGTGAGGTGGTGGGGAGGTGGTAGTAGGGCAGCAGACTAACATGTAGCCCCCCCCCCCCACACCTTGGACTCTGGCCCCCTCCCACCATGAGGTCTGGCTATGCCCCTGCTTTCAAGGATGCTTTTCTAGATAAATAGGGGAACTTATTCTTCCACATTGCTGATCCTAAACTTTGGAACTCTTTGCCCAACCAGCTCCAAGCCTTACGCAATTTAGGTGAATTCAAAAAAGCTCTAAAAACTGTTCTTTACCAGCAAGCCTTTGAAATCCCCTTTAAAAAGTAAACTTTGAACCTTTTGTTCAATGATAAGACAGAGCTGTCCTAAAAATACCTTTTTAATACTGTGAATGTGTATTGTTCCTTGCTCAGGATTGTAGATGTGAGGATTATAAATTTTTAAATAAAACAGAATAAGCGTTACCATACTGGGACAGGCTGAAGGTCCATCAAGCCCAGTATCCTATTATCCTGTTTCCAACAGTGGCCAACCCAGGTCACAAATACCTGGCATGATCTCAGAACAGTAAAACAGATTTTATGTTGCTTATCTTAGAAATAAGCAGTGGACTTCCCAAATCCATCTTAATAATGGCTTATGGACTTTTCTTTTTGGAAATTAGCCAAACCTTTTTTAAACCCTGCTAAGCTAATTGCTTTTTACCACATTCTCTGGCAACGAATTACACAGTTTAATTACATGTTGAGTGAAGAAATATTTTCTCTGGTTTGTTTTAAATGTACTGCTTAGCAGCTTCATTATTTATTCAGTAGTAGCTCAAGGTGAGTTACATTTAGGTACTCTGGATGTTTCTCTGTCCCAGGAGGGCTCACAATCTAAGTTTGTACCTGAGGCAATGGAGGGTTAAGTGACTTGCCCAAGATCAAAAGGTGCAGCGGTGGGATTTGAACCAGCCACCTCTGGATTGCAAGACTAGTGCTCTAACCACTAGGCCACTCCTCCACACCAGGACCTTATTATAAAGATAAAGAAGAGAACTAATTTTATAAAGCCAAGCATGTCTTCAAAAAAATCACTTCTGAGGGATCATCACAATCTGATTTAAATCCACTGTGCCACAAAACTGTGAAAAAAAAAACATAAGCCAGTTACTTAAAAAAAAAGTCAACATCTACTAGTCACATAAAACTCATTTCCTTTTTGGCATTTTCTTTGAATCACTAGCAGTATTCAAAAAAGGGTATATTAAACATGATAAAGACATTGTAATAGCAGAATTTGTTTGGCTAGCATTATTTAAGACTAATGCTTCTGCTGATAGAGTTGAACTGTTTTTGGGATAAGCAGCCATTCATGGAAAACTCAATATGGTTTCCTGTTTGCACCAGTATGAATTTGGAGGAGTGGTCTAGTGGTTAGGGTGGTGGACTCTGGTCCTGAGGAACTGAGTTTAATTCCCACTTCAGGCACAGGCAGCTCCTTGTGACTCTGGGCAAGTCACTTAACCCTCCAGTGCCCCAGGTACAAATAAGTACCTGTATATGTAAGCTGCATTGAGCCTGCCATGAGTGGAAAGCGTGGGGTACAAATGTAATTAAAATAAATTACATCAAAACATTTTTATAACACTACAAACAAGATTCTTTGCCTTCTGCCAAGATCATGTGTGCTTACAAAGGATCCAAGCTCCAGACTCAATCCTATTTAACACAGATGAATTAAAGTACATTTTTAAATTAAAGAATGAGAGAAATGACTATAGTTATAAAGGGTGAAGCAAAAAAAAAAAAATCTAAAGTTTTTTGCCATTTTCTCAGCAACCACCCAGAACGTCAACATTATTATTTGTCAGGTTCTCAGGTTCAGAGCCCGCGGGGCCGGGCTCTGGTGCAAACGTGAGCCCTTGGGCTGCTGACGAGGAGCGACAGCAGCAGGCAAAACCGACCAACCAACACTGGGTAAGCACACCGGCAGGGACTGCAGGCACTGCCCAGTGAACCGGAACACATGGACTGGAATCCCCCGGACTGGAGGACACAGGACTGGAACACACACCGGACCGGAACACACTGGACTGGTCCCCCGGACTGGAGGACACAGGACTGGAACATGGGACTGGAGCACACTGGACTGGTCCACACAGCTTCACCTGCACTTAGCTACTAAGCCCCCCAGAAGTTGAGCTCCTGGGCTCGAGTAGCCGACAGGACTCACTGGACACCGGACGACATAGGGACCAGGACTGGAAACAGAAGTGCTCCTAAACCCAAACTGATCTACTTGCTCCCAAGCCCTAAACCAGCAGGAGTGTTCCCAACAGAAACTGACAAAAGGACTTCCTAAGCCCTATACTAAACAGGAGCTCCTAAGCCCCGCTCAAGAAAGGGACTTCCTAAGCCCTAAACTAACAGAGCAGGGCACTAAATACAAAGCTAACACAGGTGCTACTAAGCACCAAGCTACAAGCAGAGCTTACACTAATAAGCTAAACACAGAACTAACCAGCTACCTAAGCACTGCTCTAGCAAGCTAGATACAACTAACAAGGTGCTTCCTAAGCACTACTCTGGCAAGCAACCAGAAGAGCTCCTAGCACTAAAAGGGAAGACAGGGGAGCCACAAGGAGGGAAGCTAACACATAAGCCAAAAGTGCTTCTAAAGCACCAAACACCAACAGCAAAGACTGCAATGCTCCCAATAGCACAATCCCAGAAGTACTTCTAACAGCAAACTCTGCAGTGTTCCTAACAACACCAAACCCTGAAGTACTTCTATCAACAACAGAGCTTCCAAAGCCCTACACACAGCAATGCTTCCAAAACCAAGAGGGAAAAGCAGGGGGACCAAACACACAAACACCAGTGCACACTGCACTAACACTAACCTGGACCTTAGCAAAAGCAAGCAGGGAAACTAGACACAACGTCAGAAGTGCACACTGCACCACCCTACCTACAGCAAACACCACTGTTGCAAAGGCCCTGAAGGAAACAAGACCACTTCCTTATCAAGGCCCTCCCTGATGATGTCACACTCCCTAGACCTAGGCAAAAGCACACTGACCCAGAGAGGCCCAACCCACACCAATGCAAAACCGTGAAACCCTTGAAGCCAGTACACCCAAAGAGAGTTAGAGCAACTCAGACTACACCCACAGCTGCAGTGAAGAGACAATTAGAGCCATGCTGCTGGAAGCTGCCAGCACAGAGAGACAGAGCCAGCTCAGAAAGGACAGAGAAAAGAAACAGAAGCCAGCTAAGAAGCTGACCCCCAGGAAAGAGGTAAGTTTGAGAGGGGTTCAGACCCCAATCATAACAGCACCTCCCCCTCAAGGCTCCCGTGTCCCCACGGGAGCTCCAGGTCTCAAAAGACAATTTAGGTCTCCATGGGTAGCTGTGATGAAATCTCCCAATGGGTTTCACAACATAAATCTGGGCAGCTGGGCAGGACGTGACAAGTACATCTGGAACTAGGAAACCAGAATGGCTTTGGCCGCCACGAGGCTCTTTAGAACGGCTGCTAGGCAGGATCAGAGTCTTGGATGCAACAAGTGGAGTTCTATTCAACAGGAACCATCTCCTGAAGGAGTCCACAACTTCCTTGACTTCCTGGCACTCCACTGTAGCAGCCAGAACTGGGCTAGAGCCCACACCCATCCTGGAATCTAAAGCCGGACAGGAACTCGAACAGGACTTCAGACTGGACCCAGCCTCTTGGCTGGAGCTGGAACTCAGGAGGGGTTCAACGTCTTGGTTGAAGTGGGAACTCAGAGTAGACTCAGCATCTTGCCTGAGACTGCAATCTGATCCGGCCTCAGCCTCTTGGCCGGAACTGCCACTCAATTCGGACTCAGCCTCTTGGCTGGACTCGGTACTCAACGTAGACTCAGCATCTCGGCTGGCACTGGGACTTGCTCCGGACTCAGCATCTTGGCCGGAACTGCAACTTGACCCGGACTCAGCCTCTTGACCGGGACTGCAACTTGACCCAGACTCAGCATCTTGCCTGGGACTGGAACTCCAACTTGACCCGGACTCAGCATCTTGCCTGGGACTGTAACTCAATTCTGATTCGGCATCTCGGCTGAACTCTGCACTCGGTGCAGACTCAGCACTCATCGTGGACTCGTCATCTTGGCTGGGCTCTGCACTCGGTGTAGACTCAGCATCCCGGCTGGGACTGCAACTCGATCCAGACTCAGCATCTTGACTGGAACCGCAACTCGATCCAGACTCAGCATCTTGACTGGAACTACCACTCTCAGCATCTTGACTGCCAATGCTGCAACTCGATCCAGACTCAGCATCTTGACTGGAACTGCAACTCGATCCAGACTCAGCATCTTGACTGGAACTACAACTCGATCCAGACTCAGCATCTTGACTGGAACCGCAACTCAATCCAGACTCAGCATCTTGACTGGAACTACAACTCGATCCAGACTCAGCATCTTGACTGGAACTACAACTCGATCCAGACTCAGCATCTTGACTGGAACTACAACTCGATCCAGACTCCGCATCTTGACTGCCAATGCTGCAACTCACTCCAGACTCAGCATCTTGACTGGAACTGCAACTCGATCCAGACTCAGCATCTTGACTGCCAATGCTGCAACTCACTCCAGACTCAGCATCTTGACTGGAACTACAACTAGATCCAGACTCAGCATCTTGACTGGAACTCCAACTCGATCCAGACTCAGCATCTTGACTGGAACTCCAACTCGATCCAGACTCAGCATCTTGACTGGAACTCCAACTCGATCCAGACTCAGCCTCTTGACTGGAACTCCAACTCGATCCAGACTCAGCATCTTGGCCGGGACTGCAACTTGACTCGGACTCAGCATCTTGCCTGGAACTGGAACTCCAACTTGACCTGGACTCAGCATCTTGGCTGTCACTGCTGCAACTCGCTCCGGACTCAGCATCTTGGCTGTCACTGCTGCATCTCGCTCCGGACTCAGCATCTGGGCTGAAACTCAAAACAGACTCAGGCACTGGGCTGGAACTCAGTGTGGACTCAGAAGCTTGGCAGACAAAGCCCTTCAGGCTGGACTCAGAAGTTTGTCGGGAAAAATCAGGAAGCCACCTTCTTTCAGCTTGGGCTTCAGGAGTATCCCGTAGGGTTGGCTCCGAGAGGAGTTGGAAGCGGTAAAAGAACAGCTTGGTAGAGGGATCAATAGCAGAAACTGGGTTTTCTTCGAACCCAAGCCAGGAGACACGCCTTCTTTCCGCTGCAGCTTCAGGAGTATTCGTCAGGGCTGGATCAGACAAAAGTGCAACCCGGTAATCCTGGAGTGTCAGAAACGGATCTAGATCAAAAATGGGGTTGGAACTGGGATCCAAACTGGTACTAGGAGGCTTGGTTTGAAGCGCCACTTGAACTGGACGCAGAGACTTGGCTTGAAGCGCTGCTTGGACTGGAATCGGAGACTCAGTCAGAAGCATCCCTCGGACTGGACTCAGAGGCTTGAGTGGAAGCGCCACCTGAACTGGGATCGGCGACTCGGTTAGGAGCATCCCTTGGACTGACCTCTGAAGCTTGGCTGGACGTGCTGCTCGGACTGGATTCAGAGGCTTGTCTGGGCGCGCTGCTTGAACGGGACTGGACCCCTGCTGGGCCCAGAGCGTGGAATTCCCAAGACGTCTCCTCTCAGCGACAGCTTCAGGAGTATCCCACAAAGCTGGATTCAAGACCAGGCTGCGGCGATATTCAGCGAGCGTGATAAAAGGGTCCATATCTGAAACTGGGTTTTCAGCGATTCCAAGCCACCGGACACGTTTTCTCTCAGCTGCCGCTTCAGGGGTCTTCTTCAAAACAGGATGAGACAAAAGTTTCCCACGATACTGACGAAGAGTCATAGAAGGATCAAGAACAACGATGGAGCTGGACCCCAGCTGGATCAGCTGGGCGGGGGTTCTTGCCGGGCTCATGGCCTTTGCAATCTGTCAGGTTCTCAGGTTCAGAGCCCGCGGGGCCGGGCTCTGGTGCAAACGTGAGCCCTTGGGCTGCTGACGAGGAGCGACAGCAGCAGGCAAAACCGACCAACCAACACTGGGTAAGCACACCGGCAGGGACTGCAGGCACTGCCCAGTGAACCGGAACACATGGACTGGAATCCCCCGGACTGGAGGACACAGGACTGGAACACACACCGGACCGGAACACACTGGACTGGTCCCCCGGACTGGAGGACACAGGACTGGAACATGGGACTGGAGCACACTGGACTGGTCCACACAGCTTCACCTGCACTTAGCTACTAAGCCCCCCAGAAGTTGAGCTCCTGGGCTCGAGTAGCCGACAGGACTCACTGGACACCGGACGACATAGGGACCAGGACTGGAAACAGAAGTGCTCCTAAACCCAAACTGATCTACTTGCTCCCAAGCCCTAAACCAGCAGGAGTGTTCCCAACAGAAACTGACAAAAGGACTTCCTAAGCCCTATACTAAACAGGAGCTCCTAAGCCCCGCTCAAGAAAGGGACTTCCTAAGCCCTAAACTAACAGAGCAGGGCACTAAATACAAAGCTAACACAGGTGCTACTAAGCACCAAGCTACAAGCAGAGCTTACACTAATAAGCTAAACACAGAACTAACCAGCTACCTAAGCACTGCTCTAGCAAGCTAGATACAACTAACAAGGTGCTTCCTAAGCACTACTCTGGCAAGCAACCAGAAGAGCTCCTAGCACTAAAAGGGAAGACAGGGGAGCCACAAGGAGGGAAGCTAACACATAAGCCAAAAGTGCTTCTAAAGCACCAAACACCAACAGCAAAGACTGCAATGCTCCCAATAGCACAATCCCAGAAGTACTTCTAACAGCAAACTCTGCAGTGTTCCTAACAACACCAAACCCTGAAGTACTTCTATCAACAACAGAGCTTCCAAAGCCCTACACACAGCAATGCTTCCAAAACCAAGAGGGAAAAGCAGGGGGACCAAACACACAAACCCCAGTGCACACTGCACTAACACTAACCTGGACCTTAGCAAAAGCAAGCAGGGAAACTAGACACAACGTCAGAAGTGCACACTGCACCACCCTACCTACAGCAAACACCACTGTTGCAAAGGCCCTGAAGGAAACAAGACCACTTCCTTATCAAGGCCCTCCCTGATGATGTCACACTCCCTAGACCTAGGCAAAAGCACACTGACCCAGAGAGGCCCAACCCACACCAATGCAAAACCGTGAAACCCTTGAAGCCAGTACACCCAAAGAGAGTTAGAGCAACTCAGACTACACCCACAGCTGCAGTGAAGAGACAATTAGAGCCATGCTGCTGGAAGCTGCCAGCACAGAGAGACAGAGCCAGCTCAGAAAGGACAGAGAAAAGAAACAGAAGCCAGCTAAGAAGCTGACCCCCAGGAAAGAGGTAAGTTTGAGAGGGGTTCAGACCCCAATCATAACATTATTATTATTTGTTACATTTGTACCCTACATTTTCCCACCTATTTGCAGGCTCAATGTGGCTTACATAGTACCGTAATGGCATTCGCCAATTCGGTTGATAACAAATACAGGTTGTATTGTGGTCTAATGAGTTAAGTTTGCGTCCTCCCCAGTCCCAGTAGTTTTGGAAATAGTAAACAAGCAATTCACGCCTACCCATTCCACTCCACTCAGGATTTTATAGACCTCTATCATATTTCCCCTCAGCTGTCTGTTCTCCAAGCTGAAGAGCCCTAGCCGCTTTAGCCTTTCCTCATAGGGAAGTCGTCCCATTCCCTTTTCATTTCCATCGTCCTTCTCTCTATCTTTTCTAATTTCGCTCTTTTTTTAAATGGGGTGTCCAGAAATGCACGCAGTATTCTCTATGCAGTTGCACCATGGAGTGATACAAAGGCATTGTAACATTTTTTCTTACAGTGCTTGCATTTCCTTGTTTCTTCTTCATTCTATTGCTTTTAAAATTGTAAATCGCCTAGTTGCATTCATATGCTATTGGTGGTATATTAACCTTTCATAAATAAATGAAATAAATAAATAGTAATAATTGGGACAACTATAACAGCAGAAGTAGTTACTTTTGGCAGAGGCAGTATATAAACTGTATTTACAAAGTCCTCTTATCTCCCTTGTAGCCTTTTGTGAATATCCTCTCTGTAACTTGCACAACAGTGTAGCGAGTAGTGTAAGTATGTTTCAAAGAGGATTGCCACTTACAGTCTCTGTGGTTAGATGAGCTGGGAGACTCAGGGGTTCTGAGACTCCAGCACTGTGCTTTAGGTAGCTTAATCCTGGAAGGAAGTGTGATGGTGCCCAGGAGGCTTATAGCTGTCAGTGGCTCTTGATTCCTCAGCCTCAGGAGCTGTTCCTTCTATTCACTTGTATAGATGGTAGGTGGAATTACAGCACTATGCCTAAAAATTAAATGCATATTCCCCATTTCAGAAGGCGAATGCATGTCTAGGTCCAAAAAGATCGACATCGGGATTTACACCTGCTACCCGGGACTTCTAGGTTTCAGAAATGTGCTCCTATTGAGAACTGGAGGGATTAGGGGAGGTTGCCCTCTTATTCCCTCAGTGGTTGGTATCCCCCCTTCAAAAGTGAAATTGGCAAGTGATACCAGGCTCTGTGAAAGCTGCAGGAAAAATAAACATTTATGTTTCTAAAATGGCTGGGGTAGATATTCAGTCAAGCCATGTTCAGGTTCCGCCATTGAATATCCACGCCTATGTGGCCTGCTAAAACTTAGCCGGTTAAATGTGATGTTCATCACTTAACTGGCCAAGAAGAAAGATAGGACTGTTTTATGTGGTCCTTTTTACACAGTTATCTTAGCTGGTAAAGTGCTGAATATTGGCTCACCCTAAAATGCCCACAAAACAGCCAGTTTTGGTTTGGATGCTAACCTGGCATTTGTACCGGCACTATCTGGTTAAATGTCATTAAATACTACTGGTTAGCCCTGGATAAGCAATTGAAATGGCCAGGAGCCTCTCCTTGCTGTTTAAATCATTTTTAATATCTGACCCTATGTTACTATTTCATAACATACATGTGTCAGCACATAAAACTTTATGTGGCCTTGTTGACTCATTGTTATTTTAGACCTTTTTGATTGTAAAATGGATTCTCATGCTGCACCATAACAGCATATAAATGTCCATTTCATCATATATTTACGAACAGGCTCTACATCGGTAGCTCTCATTCTAAAATACTAGAAGAACTTGAGATGTCCTGACCTTTCTAAAATCTGCCTCCACATCAATTTATCGTGCAATACATTTTAAAATGAAAATTAATGAACAGAATGTGCTCTAACAAACGCACATCCCTAATACACACATAGCACGATCCCCTCTCCCTCATAAACACACACACATTTCTCACACTGATATACACAGACAACCTGGTAATGATCCCCCATCTCACTCCTTCCAAGTAAGTCATTTGCCCCATCATTTTTTGCTCTCTTTCCCTTCAGTTGATCTTCCTTCCTCAGTTGTCATGTCCCTCCTCAGCTGTCCTCCAGTTCTCCAGCTTACTTTCTTCCAACCAACCACCCTCTTATCTTCAAATGGCATGAAACAGGGCCCTTCATCTATGCAAACATGATGGGAGTAATTCTATTTATAAAAAATGTAGGCAGATAAAGACCTTATGCCCTATCCAGGCTGCTTATCCATGTCATCTACTCTCCCTTTCACTCCCTTAGAGATCCTATATACTTGTCCCAAGCTCTCTTGAATTCAGATACTGTTTTCATCTCTACCACTTCCACTGGGAGGCCATTCCATGAATTCACCACTCTTTCCTTGAAGAAGTATTTCCTCAGGTTACTTCTGGGCAGAGCACACATTTATATGCATAGCTTATAGAATACTACAAATAAGTTACATATGTGTCACCGTCACTTAGGCGCACAAACTTAAGCCAGCTCTACAGCTAGCCTACAGGCTCACACCTAAGCATGTACATGCTTTGCTTAATTACATATGCTAGAAAGGAAAGTAGACACCTACTTCCCTTTATAGAATAGGTGTCTATATATAGGTACTCAGGTACAGAATAACTCCACATGTGTGCATGATACAGTGAATTCTATCCAAAATAACCAAACTGGAACAAAAGACAGAATTGGAAACAATGGCCATGCAGTGTTTACAAGGCTGAACTGTGACACGAGTGAGAAAATAACCATATTGTCATGCATAAAAGCCACCATGTGAAGACCACCTACCATAAATCATTCCCCAGACTATGGTAACCTTAGGGCCCTTCCTCAAATAACTAGGTCACTATCCAGTCAATATTCAGCTGGCAGCAGTCAGGTTTTTTTTTTTAAACTGCTGTGGACAGAATTAAACCTCAATATTCAGTGTCAGGTTGTGTCTTGGCACCAGCATTGAGTGTCGGTAGCTGACTGAATTCTGTCAGGCCACTGGTCCTTATATGTGTCCCAGCTGAATATTGACCAGGACCTACAAAAGTGCTGTGTCCATGCTTCTCTCCCCCCCCCCCCCCCCCCCCCCCCCCCCCCCCCCCCCCCCCCCCCCCCCCCCCCCCCCAATAAGCAATTACCCTTCTTATCCCCTCTATAAGTAAGCAATCCCTCACATCCCTAGTCAAAATAGGCCCCTTGGGCCTATCTGAATGGCATGGTGGCCTAGCAGTGCAATAGGAGCAGGAGCAAACCTTTCTCACTCCTGCCCCAGGTAGAACCCATGCTAAAAATGGCTACTACAACCTCTAGAAGTTGTCTTACAGTACTAGCAGTAATATCATAATATTACCACAAGAGGTCATAGGTAGCCATTTTTAGTATGGAATCTCTAGGGGCAGGAGCAAGTGGAGTTTGCATCCTGGGCTTGATGGTCCTGGAAGTTATCTGGGTGCCTGCTGATATTCAGTGCTGGCACCCACATAGCTAACTGGGCAAAATTAGGACTGCATATGTCTGGTTAGCTGTGCAGTTTCTGGCACTGAATATGCCTGCTTGGGATATGGACAGTGAGTGCCAATATTCACTGGCACTGTCCAGTTTAGGGCCAGTCAATATTGGTGGCTGGTGGGCACAAGAAATTTAAACAGGCAGGAGGCACTCCTGCCTTTTGAAATCACTCCTATGTAGTTCATAAATGTCACCTCTGGCTTTCTAGGAGAGAGGGTAAATAGCTCTGACCCCTGGACTAGAGCCACAGCAAGGCCTAGGATTCTGGATCCTTAGATCATTTTTTTAAAATATATATATTTGATCATTTTTGTTTGGCGTCCTGCTGGAGCAAAACTTTTTATGGTTGATTCTGCTATACCAGAGTTGCCCCTGATTTTTTCTGGATTTCATCATTATCATAAAATTGATCATTTTATGCTTGGCCTATTCGGTGTCCCCTGAGGAAAACTTTGAGCCGAAACACAGTCCGTGTAGGGTCTAGTGTGCTGACATCTCTGGGGGACCTAAAATTTTTATTGACAGTGACTACTGGAATATTGAAATTCTGTTGGAAAATAAAGTATTTTTAGAAGCTTGGTCCTATGCCTGATATATCTTGGAACAATCCTCTTTCACCTTTTTTGTTTTCTCAGCCACAACCCACCATCCACAGCATCCCTAAAAACTGCAAAATTTGCTTCTTCTTCTTTTGAAAACTGAACATTGTTCTTTGGCTAAGCCGGGGTGTCTTGTGTTATCATAACTTTTTCACCTCTTGATAGGTAGGAAATCTCTCCAGCATCTGGATATTTCACCATCTCTGCAGACCAGTGCCATAGCCAGGGCGGCTGACACCCGGGACGGGTCGCCGCTGTGCACCCCCCCCCCCCCCCCCCCGGGTGCAGCATGGCACCCCCCTCCGGTGCGCACCCTCCCCCGGAGCGCATTCTTACTTAGTTTAGAAGCGAGAGGTGGGCAGCAGGGCCGATCCGCCCTCGAGTTCACGTCGCTGGGAGCTGCGTCGGCTCCATTGGTTCCTTGCTCTCTCTGCCCCGGAACAGGAAGTAACCTGTTCCGGGGCAGAGGGAGCAAGGAACCAACGGAGACGACACCCCCCCCCCCAGCGGCATGCACCCGGGGCAGACCACCCCACCGCCCCCCTTCCTACGCCACTGCTGCAGACACTGGTGTTTCTTCATCAAAAAGGTTCTGATATAACTTCAGGGCTTGAGGGGGTCTTTTTATCTGTAGGCTCTAATATGTCTTTGGACAGAGTAATCAGGATATTCTCATTAGAGGACTCTGTTAACATTTTTTTTTTCTAACCCTGAAGGGAAGCAGATTCATGCAGAGATTGAAAAGTTACAGTACAATATGTTGCTCTTTGTCCATTAATTAATGGTACGTTTGTAGTGGAAATTATGAGCTCTCCAAATATAACAAACTACCTACTGTACCTACATATACAAGATACTGCCTGTTTTTTTGTGTGTTTATAAGTTGGACGTGTCAGTTTTGAAAACAGCTCTTTAGATACCTTCTGTGCAAAAACATTCATCTTTGAGCCATTTTCAAAACAAAAACCTAGACATTTTCCTGTTTGAAAATGGCTCTAAGATGGGCAGATTTTGTTGGACATAATGAGCAAAACACCCCAATCTGAACTTGAGTGACATCAAAAATGCCACTCATAGTAACATAAATAACACAAAATAAATTACTATATCTTACAGCCCTGATCCATTAAAAAAAACACCTCCCAATTGACCTTCTACTAAAGTCAACACAGGTACATCTATACTGCAGGGAATGCTTGCACAAACAGATGCGTTTTTAAATATTTCTTAAGATTTGCTTTGCTATTGCATATGTCAATGAGGAGCTGCAGTGCATCACTGTAAATTGATATGGAAAATACTTTTTTAGGGTTTGGATCCTATTATTAGATGAATTTGCCAATACCCCTTTGTAGAATCTAGCGTTATAATTAGTTAACTATAACTGGTCCAATAATTCATCAACACTGGACATATAGTAGACATTAAACCTGGAAATAGCATTAATCTTCCTGAATCAATGCAAAATATAATTGCTACACCTCTTGAAACTTAGAATAAATACAGCTACAGTTCATTTTTGATTCCTAATCAGTCCATTCTTTTTTATGGCTTTCTGTGTTCAGGGATATACCTGAGTTATTGCACACTCAGTCTAAAAATGCAGGAAAATGCCGATGTGATCAATAAGCAAGTCAATACTCAACACACCTACACATCAGTCAAAAAATGGTCAATCACATTAATGTTTTTTAGGAGAAAACCCCTCAGAACCCATCGGACCATTTGTCCTGGGCTTACAACATACCAAAAAGAAAATGGTTGTTGATAGTTTCTATCATAGGGGTTATTAAATTATCTCCACTGATTTCTTTTTATTATTGAATTTTTTTGTGCAATTAAAATGCCTCAAAACACAACTCAAACTATTTCTTCACTGTAGTTGTACTGGAAGCGCCAGAAAGCAAACAATGACTGTATACTCTGCTAAAGCAGTGAATGCAGCACTTAACTTTGTGTCCGACAGTGCCACCGTTTCACCATCAAGTGGCTTCCTCAGGGACTTCCGTGCTTGCTAGCTTATTATCTTTATGCAGCTTTCCAGCATTATTCTGTTTGCCCACACCAGAAACAAAATGGTGCCACTAGATTCATGTTAGTGTTATGGTTATAAAGAGAAGGTATCCTAGAGACCTCTGAAAATACAATTCCAGATTGGGGTATCAGTTATTAGCTGTTGTCATTGCTCTTGATCTAATTCAGTGTTCTTCAATGTAAGGCCTGAAAGTCAGTGGTGTCCTCTGGAGTCCTCTGGGGTGGCCCCCAATGTCATTCTGTTTTTTGTTTTGTTTTTTCACTACTCTTTGCTTCTACAACCAAGCTTACAACACAAAGAGGGAAGTAATGCTTTACTGTGTTCCTGTACAATAACTTTTTGGGGAGTTTATGATGTCATCAATAAAAATTGTTGAAACATAATAAAAGAACACATGGAAAGAGTAAGGGAAAAAGAATAATGGGTGGGAAAGGACATTTAGAGGAAAAAGGGGAAAAGAAACCAAACAATTTGTAACATGGCACCAAAATTTAGGCACCATCTGACCAACATTCAAAGCAATTTAGCCAGCTGCTGACTGGCTAAATTGCTTGGTCGGGGCTAGCTGCTAATTTTCAGTGGGACTTAACCGACTAAGTACCACTGAATTTCGCAGTTAGTGCCTAACTCAAAGCCAGCTATGTTGGAGGCATTCGGGTGGCGGAATCAGCACTTGGCCACTTAAGTGCTGATATTCAGCCCTTAAGCGGCCAGGTTTAGGGGATCTTTTATTTATTTATTTGTTGTATTTGTATCCCACATTTTCCAACCTATTTGCATGCTCAATGTGGCTTACAATATTCCATTATGGCATTCGCCATTCCAGAGTGAAAGAAACAATTGGTGATACATGAAATACATGGATAACAATGTCGAATTAACTTACAAAGTTCCGTTATGGCAATCGCCATTCTGGAGTAAGTGATACATTGGAGTTGCTTGGAGTACATGGATAGCAAGCCATGGTAGCATTTTTAGCTCACAGTACAAATCAACTGGTGGTAAACACCGAGCCATCCATTATATTCCTATGGGCATCTCGGGGTTTACTGCCAGCTGATTTCTCCTGTGAGCTAAAAACGCTACTGCGGCTTAGTAAAAGACCCCCTTAGTGCATAAATGGGACCACATAAAAGTCTGTCCTATCTTAATGTGCTAACCCATGGCCACTTAAATGCTGAATATTGACTTAAGCAACTATCCTGCTTATTTTCGAGAGAGAGAAGGGCGGCCATCTTCCGACACAAATCGAGAGATGGCCGGCCTTCTTCTAAACCCGGCCAAATTGGTATAATCGAAAATCCGATATTGGCCGGCTTCAACTGCTTTCTGTCACAGGGCCGGCCAAAGTTCAAGGGGGCATGTCAGCAGGGTACCGAAGGCGGGATGGGGCGTGATTAAGAGATGGCCGGCTTCGGCCGATAATGGAAAAAAGAAGGCTGGCTCTGACGAGCACTTGGCCGGCTTTACTTGGTCCATTTATTTTTAGGACCAAGCCTCAAAAAAGTGCCCCAATGGATCAGATAACCACTGGAGGGAATTGGGGATCACCTCCCCTTACTCCCCCAGTGGTCACCAACCCCCTCCCACCCAAAAAAATAAAATATAAACATTTTTGTGCCAACCTCTATGCCAGCTTCAAAATGTCATACCCAGCTCCATCACAGCACTATGCAGGTCCCTGGAGCAGTTTTTAGTGGGTTCTGCAGTGCACTTCAGGCAGGCGGAACCAGGCCCATCCCCCCTACCTGTTACACTTGTGTTGGTAAATGGGAGCCCTCCAAAACCCACCCGAAACCCACTGTACCCACATGTAGGTGCCCCCCGTTACCCTTTAAGGGCTATGGTAGTGTTGTACAGTTGTGGGTAGTGGGTTTGGGGGGCTCAACATACAAGGTAAGGGAGCTGTGCACCTGGGATCAATTTGTGAGGTCCATTGCAGTGCCCCCTAGGGTGCCAGGTTGGTGTCCTGGCATGTGAGGGGGACCACTGCACTATAAATGCTGGCTCCTCCCACGACCAAATGGCTTGGATTTGGCCGGGTTTCAGATGGCTGCCATTAGTTTCCATTATCGGCAAAAACCAATGGCGGCCATCTCTAATGCCGGCGATCTCTAAGTTTGGCCCAAATGTTGAGATTTGGCCATCCCCGACCGTATTATCGAAATGAAAGATGGCCGGTCATCTTGTTTCAATAATACGATCGGGTATGCCGCTTTACAGGGCTGGCCTTAGAGATGGCCGCCCTTATAGATGGCCGGCCCCGTTTAATTATGCCCCTCCACATGTTAGCTGACTCAAAAATAACCAGATAGTCAAAGCTGAAGCCCAGACAGGGCCTGGCTTTGAACATCCGGGAATAACTCCATCAGAGGTGAATATCAGGCTCCATATTTCCATGGGTAGTGAGCCTATTCAATAGAACACTTGAGAAGATAAGTATTCTTTACAATACCAGTGTAAATCCACAGCAATGTGCAGAAATATAGGTGAAAACATTTATGACGTCTATGGCTCATGTAAATGTTAGTGCCCAAATGAGATATTTACGTGTGTAGCTGACAGTATTCTGTAATCTATGTGCATAAATCAGCCCCGCCTGTGCCCTGCCTTTGCCTTGTGACCACCAAACTGTTACATACTAAGCCATTTGAGCGCATAATTATAGAATAACAATTAGGCACATTACTGCCATTTGTATGTGTAAGTGTGTACTTACTTGCTTGGACAGCGGAACTCTATAAATTTAAGTGCACAAAAGGCATTTAAATGTAGATAACCTGTTAATTTATTTTTACATATTTCCTTCCTGTCTATTAACTACGTGAGTTACAATAAAACACACATAATTAAAATCAGAAAACATCACATCAATAAAACACAGATACTGCTCTCCATCATCACAGAAACTGCTCTTTATAATCCAGGTTAAAAAATAAATAAAATCTGAACAAATAGAATGGGGGTTTATAAGTAATAGATGAGATTCCAGTGGCCAGCGCCCCTAGCCTTGCAGGCTTGTGTGAAAGCCAGTTGCATGAGAGTATTACATTACACTGTATTATTTATATCCCACATATACCCACAAAAGGTTCAGTGCGGTTTACATACAGGCATTCCTAGGAATTAAACCTTTCTCCTTCCACTGTTAAATATACCTCAAGCATTAAACCTCACAAATTTTTAAAGTAAGAAAGCTTTCAATGATTCACGAAACATTCTACAGTGAGAAATTCTTTGTAGCTACACAGGTAACAAATGCCACCATTTTACCGCCTAAAAGGAAAAAGATGCTGATAAGATGGTGCTGTAAACCACTTTTTTGGGCTTCAGATAGTGAAGGTTCAAGATAGAAACATAGAAACAGCCTCTGAAACCCCCCAACTTTTCCTTTTCCCTAAGTGATCCCACATGCTTATCCCATGCCTTTTTAAATTCTGACACAGTCCTTGTAGTGTCTAGCTGTCCCATCTCTATTATGATTTGGTAAAAGAAACAAGTTACACATATATACCGTTGAATTCTATATATCGCATCTAGCATTCCGCACTTAAATCCATGCATATTTTATAACAACACACGTAACTTAATTAGCTTAACAGACCAATTAGTGTTTTAACAGCACTTAACAAGCAATAATGAGCAATAATTAGAATTTATACACATAGATCGCTAAGAGTATTCTGTAATGCAAAGTGCCTAAATTCTTATGCACAGAGCCAATAAGGGGTGTGGTTATAGGCAGGGAAATGGGCATTTTGTGGGCATTTCAAAATATACGCACACTGTTATAGAATATGCTGTTCTGTGCCTAAATCTATGCACTAGTATTTACTCCATGTTCCCTTAGTGTAAATGGATGTGCATAGTTTTAAACGCTGTGATTATCAACTAGGCATATTCTACATAGCATGCCTAAATATAGGGGTCGCTTACAGAATAGGCTTACAAATTTATTCCTTGCCGATTTTTATGGCACCATATATAGAATCTAGCCCATATTACACCTAAAAAATTGGCGCCGAAAAAAAAGTACACCTAAGCATATTCTATAAAGCATGCCTAAATTTGGGCACAGTTTATAGAATATACCTAGCGCCCATCCACATGACTAAATTTAGTCAAGTAAAACTTGGTATAAATGCTGATGCCAAAATTGGGCGCAGACTGGGTGTATTCTATAAGAACACACATAATTTTTAGAAATGCCCATGACCTGCCCCTTCCACACCCATGGCCATGCCCCATTTTCAACTATGCACCTTAGAATTTACTCTCATTACTTTACAAAATACACTTAGACAATTATGTGTGTAAATTCTAATTCATACATAAGTACATAAGCACCGCCATAATGGGAGAAGACCAAGGGTCCATCAAGCCCAGCATCCTGTCTCCGACAGTGGCCAATCCAGGCTTCAAGAACCCGGCAACCCCCCCCCCCCCCCCCCCAAAAAAAAAAATGTAATAATGTTCAATGGACTTTTCCCTCAGGAATCTGTCCAAACCCCCTTTAAATTCCGTAAGGCCAGCTGCTGTCACTACAGTCTCCGGCAACGAGTTCCAGAGTCTAACTACACGCTAAGTAAAGAAAAACTTTTTCCTATTTGTTTTAAATCTACCATATTCTAGCTTCATCTTCTGTCCCCTGGTTTTGTTGTTGTTTGAAAGTGCAAACAAACGCTTCACATCTGTCTGCTCTACTCTGCTCATTATCTTGTAGACTTCTATCATATCACCCCTCAGCCGCCTTTTCTCCAAGCTGAAGAGCCCTAACCTTCTCAGCCTTTCCTCATAGGGAAGTCCCATTCCCTTTATCATTTTCGTCGCCCTTCTCTGCACCTTTTCTAATTCCTTTATATCTTTTTTGAGATGCGGCAACCAGAATTGGACACAATACTCGAGGTGCGGTCGCACCATGGAGCGATACGGCGGCATTATAACATCCTCGTGTTTGTTTTCCATCCCTTTCCTAATAATACTCAACATTCTGTGTGCTTTCTTAGCCGCCGCAGCACACTGGACAGACGTTTTTAACGTCTTATCAACGATGACTCCCAGATCCCTTTCTAGGTCCGTAACTCCTAAGCGGAACCTTGCATGACATAGCTGTAATTCGGGTTCCTCTTACCCACATGCATCACTTTGCACTTGTCAATATTGAACTTCATCTGCCACTTGGACGCCCAATTCCCCAGTTTCGCGAGGTCCTCCTGTAATCTTTCACACTCCTCCTGCGACTTGATGACCCTGAATAATTTTGTGTCATCTGCGAATTTAATTACCTCACTAGTTACTCCCATCTCTAGGTCATTTATAAATATGTTATAAACCAGCAGTCCCAACACAGACCCCTGCGGGACCCCACTAACTACCCTTCTCCACTGAGAATACTGACCATTCAACCCTACTCTTTGCTTCCTATCTTTCATGTCTGTTAGTGTCAATAAATGCTTGTTAATTGGCAATTATCAGCACTGATTGGTTTGTTAGCTAATTAACTTTATGCTCAAATCCAGAATATGACTGGATTTGCACGCGCAACGTAAGTCACGCTATATAGAATCTGCAGGATAATCCAGAGTTTAATGTACCACCATTTCCATTTAAAAAAATAAAAAGTTCTTTTACCCACTGTGGTAAAAGGGGGCCTCGGTGCACAGCAAATTTACACACTGAAACTACCACAGGGCCTCTTTTACCGCAGCTTTGTTAAAGGGGCACTATGATAGTTATGCTTATAAACTGGCCTCTTTGAAAATTTGCTAGGGCCGAGTGTATACATTTTTACTCAAAAGTTCTCTAAACTCTTAAATTTAGGAGCATAAAAAGTAGGTGGCAACATGGGTGGATTTAGGATAGGGAAAAGAAGTTAGGTGTTCAGTACTAATTTTCAATACCTAATCAGGCTCATAAATCTAGGCAAACGATTGACTGGCCTAAAGTTATGAGAATAACATTTAAGCTCCTAAATTAAGATGAATTTTCAGTTGAGAAGGTATGTTCCTAAGTTTGCCTGAAAATAGGGCACAAATTTAGAAGGCAAACGTAGGAGCATAAATTTAGAAGCTCAGCATTTTCTGAATATTGTGCCCTCATTTGTTCCTAGTTTATTCCTCCCGTGTATTTCCTGTTCCAGCTTTAAATATCACATTTTGTTACTTGCCAACTTGCCAAATAGCTATCTGCTTCTACCTCCTTTCTGGCACTAGAATTGGTGAATTGATTCCAAAGATTTGGGACTGAAATGACTGAGTATCTGCTAACCCTGACATGCTAGCTTCGATAAGGAATGTTTTGGAGAGAAGGTAAACTGCAGTGCTGTCACGATTGTGCCCCTGTTTCAGGCTCTCATGCATCTCACCACCTGGTGGTTAGACCTGGTGGCTGCGATGGACTGTCTGTTTGCTGTTTCCCATGTTCCAGAAGTCTTGCCGGTCCAGTCCGGTCCGGATCTTCCAGCCTTCCAGACTGTCTTGGGATGTTTGGAACTTAGCAGCACCCTTACCTGGTGAACTCCCTTGTATGTTGCCTTTATTAAGCACCTGGGAACTTTCAGGCTTTGCCTTGGCAACAGAGGTCTTCAGTTGTGTTCTTGTCCTTGTTGGTCTGTTGCGGTTCCTGCCCTGAAAGCTTGCTTTGCCTGTCTTTGACCCTGCTGGTTTCCTGGTTTATTCTACGGTCTGCTGCCTGCCCAAGACTCTGCTTGTTTCCTGGTTTATTCTACTGTCTGCTGCCTGCCCAAGTCCCTGCTGGATTCCTGGTTTACTACTGATTGCCGCCAGCCTATAGACTCTGTTGGGTTCCTGGTTTCCCTTCTGCTTTGCTGCCTGCCGGTAAGACTCTATGTGATTCATGGACTATTCTCCTGCTTCTGCTTAGTGCTTCTGTTCCAGTCCAGCTGCTCCAGTGCGGCCTGTGCCCGTCTGTCTGTGGTCTGCCTTGGCTCCTGTTTGGGTGATTTGCCTGCCGCTGCCGCTCCTCGGCAGTGGCCCAAGGGCTCACTTTTCCTTACCAGCGTGACAAGTGCACACAGCTGACACAAAACCATTTTCCCTGGCCTATTTTTCCTGACTCTACCTACATACTGGAAAAGAAGCATGTGTTCATATAAGCAAATGAAAGTCAGATAAAGCAAGAATTAGATTAACTTCTATATCATAACCATTCCCACAAATAGTTCCGTTAATATGGTGCCTGAAGGTTGACAATTTTAGATTCTTTTTTTTATCTTTTAAATGAAATATGCTATGAATCCTACTGAGTTTTCCTACTGGACAGCATTACCTGGAGATGTGTTAATAGCATTTTATTTATTTATTTTAGCTTCCTGGAAGATTAAGATTCTCTCTCCACAGAAGCAAGCATCATTATGAAAATACCTTTTAACCATTAACAACATAGGAAAGAGCTTCTGGTTTATTGATCTAAAAATTCTCACTGGAATTGGCTCATCTCATTTCATGAATGCCTTAAGGAATGGAGGTAAAATGCAGCCATTCTGTACTAGGTATTCTGCATTACACAGCACCGTGAGTACAGGTGAAATGCAAAGATTTAATTCCCTGCAGATACCCAAGTGACCGTGAAAGTGAAATGTAAGCTATTTAAACTGCCATTAGAACCTTAGGATGGAATTATTCTATCACTAATTCCATGTTCTTCAGTTTTCAGCATGCCATACTGTTCCTTCTGTCCCCCCACTGCTGCACCTTGCTCAGGGGCCCTCATCACTGCTACACTTTCTCATGTTACATACTCTTTCCCCACAGCTCTAACACATTAGAACAGAGCCAGGTCAATACAAATAGCAGCTTTCTGGTAATAGAATCAAGATATACATTTGGGGAACAGGAAAATGGACATTCAATAGCAGCAAGAAAAGTATCGAGCCCTGTAAATATCATTATATTTGTGCAATCTTATATCTATCACCTGCCTTCCAGTGTCTACTCAGGTTTTTGCAAGTTCAAAACTGCAGAGCTCCCTCCAAAACAGAACGTACCAGTATAGTTTTATATTAGCAGGAGTCTTAGTACATGCATCCATCTGTTATCTTCCTGAGGCCTGAACAAATAACTTTCTTGTGCCACACTCACAGCAAACCAGTCACACTCTACAGCAAACTCCTAACTCTGTCATAACTGATAAAACGTGGGAGGGGCATAATCGAAAGGGGTGCCCAAGATTTCCTGGGGCCGTCCTCACAGGACGGCTCCTGCAAGGGGCGGGGAAACCCGTATTATCGAAACAAGATGGGCGACCATCTTTTGTTTAGATAATACAGTCGAGGACACCCAAATCTTGACATTTAGGTCGTCCCTAGAGATGGTCGTTCTTAGACTTGGTTGTTTCTGATTTTCAGTGATAATGGAAACCGAGGACACCCATCTCAAAAACAACCAAATCCAACTCATTTGGTCGTGGGAGGAGTCAGCATTCGTAGTGCACTGGTCCCCCTGACATGCCAGGACACCAACAGGTAAGAGTCAGGTTAGACAGCAGAAACACCTGAGCACGGCTTGGCTGGAAGAACACCACAGCGAGGCTTGATTGCAAGAGCACCAAAGTGAGGCTTGGCTGCAGGAACCCCAAAGCAAGTCTGGAATGCTGGAATGAACTCTGGAACATGCCCGGGAAACAGGAAGAAGACAGTCCACAGTAGCCACAGGGCCTGGGCACCCAGAGGCGAGGTGAGTGCAGACATGGAATACAGTCACAATCGTGACACGCCCCCGGGAACTTTGGTCGTCCCCGCGATGGGAAGCAGCTGGGGATGCCCACAATCGGCTTTCGATTATGCCGATTTGGGCAACTCTGAGAGAAGGACGCCCATCTCCCGATTTCTGTCGAAAGATGGGCGCCCTTCTCTTTCGAAAATAAACCTGAAAGGATTCCCCTTATCAAGGGGTTCATTCCATTTTGTGTCTATGGGGGGAATATGCTTTGAGCAGTTTTGGATAAGCAGAATACAAATAAAGCTGGATAGGATATTAAAAATGTGCAGCTGAAAGTGTTTAATAAAAAAGTGTCTCATGGAAAATTTACTGATATTGATGAATAGAAGTACTTGCTAGTGGAGCACATTACTGGAGTACAACCCATTTGAAATGCCAGCTGTAGAATGCTGGAGGGAAAACATGCAGAAAAATCAGCAAGTTTATCAGGGCTAGCTCAAGAGGTTGTGGTGCCCCGGACCAATTTTTGTTTTTGCATACCCCCCATACCCCCGTCTCATACCTGCCCCACCCCCTGTCCCACCTCCCAACTGTCCCGCCCCGTGTTGTGGCCAGTCTGGGGATATGAGCTGCACAAACTTTGTATAAATAAAACCAGAATATTTCCTCATCTTCTCATGCTTTCCCTCCCCTCCCAGCCCCCTACCCCAGAATATTTCCTCCTCTTTTTCAGCTTTCCTCCCCCTCAGCTCCCAAATATTTTCTCTTCTTTTACCAGCTTTTGTCAACCTAGCCCCTGAATAGTTTTTTTTTTCTCCAACTTTTGTTCCCATATTTCTCCTTTCCTAGCTGGTCGAGGGGGCTGACAGTGATATCACAGGTGTGGGCATTTGGCACCCTTTAGCGCTGGTGCCCTGTACCAGAGCCTCATCTGGTCCATAGGACGAGCCAGTCCTGAATTTTATAACAAAAGAAAATTTTGTTCATGAAATAAATGTTACAAGTGAACTGACTGTAAACTCATGGGAAACTGCAAAACTATTTCCTTTGGGGACAAAAAAATATATACCAATGGTAATGGGTAAATACACTGGTATTGCTAGAAATGAAATATGAACCAGCTTTCTATATTTTCAAAATTCAAAATAGCTTTCCTGGTTTTGAAGGGGGTAATTTTATAATTTTTATTTCTCTGAGCAACATGCTAGTAACATCCCAGAAAAGGACTTTTATAAAATTACCCCAAGGGTTGTGTTCAAATAACATAAGGAGAATGTTCTCACCTACTTTTACAAAACTACCCTAACCTCTTGGGCTAATGCTTTCAAGATGAAAATAAATAAAGAAAAAACACAGTGCCTAGTCCTTTCTTCTCAATTCTCCCCAATCCTCCCGACTACTCTCAGCACTCCTGATGTTACACTCTCCACATCTAACAGCCTAAAGATCCTTGGAGTAACGATTGACATCCATTTATCTTTTGATAATCAGGCTAAGTTAACCACGAAAAAAATGTTCAATATGATGTGGATATTGAAACAAGTAAAATCTTATCTTCCCTTGGTCACCTTCTGGAACCTGGTACAATCCAGTGTTATCACCCATGCGGATTACTGCAACAGCATTTTCCTAGGATGTAAGACCCAAGTCCTGAGGTTACTTCAGACTGCTCAGAACACGGCAGCCAGACTTATCTTTGGCAAATCAAGATTTGAAAGCGCATCACCTCTTCGAAAGAAGCTTCACTGGCTCCCCATCAAAGAAAGAATTTATTTCAAGGTCTTCACAATGATTCATAAGATCATATACGGAGAATCCCCTAACTACATGAATGACTTGATTGACCTTCCAATTAGAAACAGATCAAGGTCCTCATGAACCTATCTTAATTTACACCTTCCCAACTGCAAAGGAATTAAATACAAAACCTACTATGCATCCAATTTCTCCTTCTTGAGCAGCCAGCTTTGGAATGATCTACCAAGATCCAACCGAACAATAAATTATTATCTACCCTTTAGGAAATTGTTAAAGACACATCTCTTCAAGCAAGCTTACCCTAACGACCCTACTTAATCCTATCAGCCCACTGATTCTACTCCGCTCTGACAATGACACTGCCTCTGACACCGATTATACCTTTAACCTTGTCTCCTAATACCCTTATACTCATCCTCCAGTCGTTTCTTCTCCATCTTCCTACCCCATCCCCCTCCCAATCTCCTCTCCTTTTACCTATCTATCCTTCATTACCTTCCCATATCCAACCCATATATTCTTCAAACCTTACTATTATTACGTTATTGTAGTTTGTAATATTCTCCTTACAGGACTCTGTAATGCTTTTTCTTTACTATGTAAGCCGCATTGAACCTGCTGTATGTGGGAAAGTGTGGGGTACAAGTGTAATAAATAAATAAATAAAACCTGAGGATATGTGTATTCAGGGAAGTAAGCATATATTTTTAAAAATTTGCACATACCTACATACTTTGTGTGCATACATTTATACCAACTCCCAAACAGCTGTAAATGTTCACTCTAGGATTGGGAGGCTATGTTATGAAGTTACCTAGGCACCATAGTGTCTGAGAAAATCAGATTTAGGGGCTCATTAAAAATAAATAAATAAATAAAAACATCATAAGGTGGCTGATCCTATTTTATTAGATATATGTCCTGGAGGCTATAAGATCTTGAATCTACCCAGAAAGGATCATAAGGGAGGAGGGTTGGATGTGATATATACGTTTTTATTTAAACTATTAGTTCGTAATGAAATTAGTATGCCAGAACAGGAAATGATTTATGTTGATATAGAAGATTCTACATTACATGGTACTGTACAAAATTTGCTATTTTATCATCCATCTAAGAAATGGCCTCAAATAAAGCAGTCCTTCTAGTATTTTGTGGCACAGGAGGTTGTGACCAATTACTTGTTCCTACTAATTTGGAATAATATATCCTTTTCGTATCTCTTAATCATTTTTTATACTTAATTGCAGCTCTCCATTTTAACTTAGTCTCCACTGAATTTTCTTTTTGCCATAATTATTCTTTCTGCATCGGTTCTTCATAACCAATAATGATTCATTATACCAAGGAGAAATGTGCTTCTTTTCCTCACTTTCAGGTGAATTTTCGAAAGAGAAGGACACTCATCTTCCGACACAAATCGGGAGATGGGCGTCCTTCTCTCAGGGTCGCCCAAATCGGCATAATGGAAAGTCGATTTTGGGCGTCCTCAACTGCTTTCCATCGTGGGGATGACCAAAATTCACTGGGGCGTGTCAGCACCGTACCGAAGGCGGGACTGGGGGTGTGATTTAGAGATGGGCGTCCTTGGCCGATAATGGAAAAAAGAAGGGCGTCCCTGACGAGCATTTGGCCGACTTTACTTGGTCCATTTTTTTTCACGACCAAGCCTCGAAAAGGTGCCCGAACTGACCAGATGACCACAAGAGGGAATCAGGGATGACCTCCCCTTACTACCCCAATGGTCACCAACCCCCTCCCACCCCCAAAATTTTTTTAAAACTTTTCTGCCAGCCTCAAATGTCATACCCAGCTCCATCCCAGCAGTATGCAGGTCCCTGGAGCAGTTTTTAGTGGGTGCAGTGCACTTCAGGCAGGCGGACCCAGGCCCATCCCCCCTTACCTGTTATACTTGTGGTGGTAAATGTTGAGCCCTCCAACCCCCCCCCCCAAACCCACTGTACCCACATGTAGGTGTCCCCCTTCACCCCTTAGGGCTTTGGTAGTGGTGCACAGTTGTGGGGAGTGGGTTTTGGGGGGGTTGGGGGCTCAGCACCGAAGGTAAGGGAGATATGCACCTGGGAGCAATTTATGAAGTCCACTGCAGTGCCCCCTAGGGTGCCTGGTTGGTGTCCTGGCATGTCAGGGGGACCAGTGCACTATGAATGCTGGCTCCTCTGACGACCAAATAGCTTGGATTTGGTCGTTTTTGAGATGGGCGTCCTCGGTTTCCATTATTGCCGAAAACCAGGGACGACCATCTCAAAAACGACCTAAGGACAACCATCTCTAAGGTCGACCTAAATTTCATGATTTGGGCGTCCCCAACCATATTATCGAAACAAAAGATGGACGCCCATCTTGTTTCGATAATACGGGTTGCCCCGCTTTTTTACGGGGCCGTCCTGCGAGGACGCCCTCATGACAATTTGGGCGCCCAGTTTGATTATGCCCCTCTGTCTCTTGCAGGAGCAATATTATCTAGAATACATGTACTGCTGTTATCCCAAACACTCCACTGTTCAAATGCATTGCCCTCTTTATTTTGTAAGATCAAATTAGCCCTATTCCAAAAAAACTATTTTATCAACTTTTCTCCTTGTACAGTCTAATTTCTGCTTTGGTTTAGTTCTTTTCCCTTTCATTCTCCATCTCAAAGTAAATTCTAATCTATAATGATCAGACCATATTAATGGATTCCATTTTGAATCAGTAACCATCCAATTAACTTGTGATTGTCAGACTTGTGAGTTCTTGTACTAAGTAGAGTGCTGCTGAGCCCGGTACTCGGACCAGGTTCTGCTTGGCGGCCAGACAACCCCGGGTTTCACCTGCGCTGACCACTGTTCCCCAGGAGTTGAGCCCCTAGGTGCGGGCGGCCAGCAGGACTTACGCGACGGAGCAGGGAGCGGAGTGGTGAACATAATGGCCAGACAGGCAGCAGGCAAGAGAGTGATCCAGGTACAGGCAAAGTCAATAGGCAGGGGAGTGATCCAGGTATAGGCAATGTCAATAAGCAAACAGGCAAGAGAGTAATCCAGGTACAGATAAAGTCAATAGGCAGGCAGCAGGTCAAGAGAGTAATCTAGGTACAGACGAAGTCAGGGAAAGGGAAACAGGACTTGATATACCGCCTTTCTGAGGTTTTTGCAACTACATTCAAAGCAGTTTACATATATTCAGATACTTATTTTGTACCAGGGGCAATGGAGGGTTAAGTGACTTGTCCAGAGTCATAAGGAGCTGCAGTGGGAATTGAACTCAGTTCCCCAGGACCAAAGTACACTGCACTAACCACTAGGCTACTCCTCCACTCCAAACAGTAGGCAGGCAGCAGGTCAAGAGAGTAATCCAGGTACAAGCAAAGTCAGTAGGCAGGCAGCAGGTCAAGAAAGTAATTCAGGTACAGGCAAAGTCAGCAACGAGGGACAAAGTAGAGAAGAAGCACACTACTGAGCAAGTAACACCTACGAAAGTAGAAGCCGAAGCATGGAATCCAGGAAGAGCTCAACTGATAAAGTGCTGGCGTCTGACATCAGCAGGGACCAGCAGGGAGTAGGAGCACAGCCATAGGACAAGAGCAGGGGAAGGAGGAACTGGAAGTCCAATAGGAGAGAAGCAAGGGAAGCCAGGCAGAGAGAGAGCAGAGCCAGGTGCATGGAAGCAAAGCAATCAAGGAGCCTGCAGCCAGAGAAGAACTACACACACATGGCTCAGGGCTGTGCCAGTCAAGTGTGCGTGTCGACGGGACCCTGTGCAGCCCGAGGATGCTGCTTATGTTGAGGTAGGGGACATGACAGTGATCCAGAAGTGAATGTAAAAAGATCTAATTGATGGCCTGTGCTATGAGAAGGAGTATCATCTAAATAAAGTACGTCCAAAGCTCTCAAAAGAAAATTAATTCTTGTACATTCACATTTTCCCTCTGATCTAGATATAAATTGAGATCTCCTATAAGAATACAATAATTAGATGATTCAGAAGTACTTTTTAGGATTGTTCATTCCAGTGGCGTCGCGAGGGCAGCTGACACCCGGGGCGGGTTGCCGCTGCACAACCCCCCCCCCCCCCCGGGTGCAGCACAGTGCACCCTCCCCCCTCCGGAGCGCAACCCCCCCCCCCCCCCGAGAAGAACATACCTGGAAGGCGGTGAGGGGCGGGCAGGAGAGCCAATCCGCCGAGTGCACGCCACTGGGGGGTGTCGGCGCCTCGCTGGTTCCCTGCTCTCTCTGCCCCAGAACAGGAAGTAACCTGTTCCGGGGCAGAGACAGCAAGGAACCAGCGAGGCGCTGACACCCCCCAGTGGCGTGCACCCGGGGCGGACCGCCCCACCGCCCCCCCTTCCTACGCCACTGGTTCATTCTTTACGGTCACTGACTTGTCACAAGCAGATAATTGTCAACCATCAGCTCAGGATTTGGCTCTTTTTTTAGAGAAAATTGAGAGAATCAGATTTAGGTGCTCATTTTCAAATCAAAAAAATATCCAGAAAATGTCATAAGGTTCTCTCAAAAACATCCAAGTTGCAATTTTCAACACCTCAGCCTTCCACAGTTCGTCCAAATTTCAAAGGGATGTGTTGCGGCTGTGTTTTAGGTGGGACCAGAAGCATAACCAGGTTTTAAGCCTGAAGGGTCAATCTGCATAGGCACCATTTCATTCAAAACTCATTTGGGGGATTGGCTGCTCCTTTTGCATCCCACCTAGTTACGCCTCTGGGAGGGACATGGGCAACAGCAAAAGACAGATGTTTTTCTGCAATAATGGAACAAAATGAAAACGTCTAGGGCCATAATTAAGGTGTTTTTGGCTAGATCTGTTTCAGTCACAACTAGAGAGTTGCATGGGGACAGAAATCCAAAGAGTGGAGGAGTGGCCTAGTGGTTAGGGTGGTGGACTTTGGTCCTGGGGAACTGAGGAAGTGAGTTCGATTCCTGGCACAGGCAGCTCCTTGTG
This sequence comes from Microcaecilia unicolor, assembly GCF_901765095.1. Classification (NCBI taxonomy): domain Eukaryota; kingdom Metazoa; phylum Chordata; class Amphibia; order Gymnophiona; family Siphonopidae; genus Microcaecilia; species Microcaecilia unicolor. The sequence goes on along the minus strand of NW_021963632.1, from coordinate 15,427 downwards.
ACTCTGGGCAAGTCACTTAACCCTCCATTGCTCCATGTAAGCCGCATTGAGCCTGCCATGAGTGGGAAAGTGCAGGGTACAAATGTAACAAAAAAAATAAAAAATAAAACCCGTCCCCGCTGGAATCTAACCCATCCCCACCTGTCCCTGTAGGGAATCTAATCCGTCCCCGTGGGAAATTTAACCCATCTCCACCCATCCCCGCAGGGAATCTAACCCATCCCCGCAAGAATTTAATGGTACATTAAAAAAAATTCCTGTCTGCTCTCTGGGTTCAAGCCGCAGCACTGCAGGCAAGGAAGGAACGGAAGTTGCAAATTGGAACACTCTGGTGCGCACATGTAAGACTTCTCTGATTCACTGGCACTGTGTGCTAAGAGATCGCCAAATGCACACACCAGTAGGTCAGGTGACATCTGATGCTCGTGCCTATGTCAGAGCTGAGGTCTGCGCATCAGCCCGGGAGCAGAGAGGATTAATAGTAAATGACAGCAGATAAAAACCGGAACGGTCCACCCAGTCTGCCCAATAGACATAACCATTATCAATTCATAATTAAATCAACAATGAATGTGATATTATATACTTGATTACGGTCTTTCTGTGGCATTTCTGGGACATAGACCATAGAAGTCCGTCCAACCCTAGCCTTATGTTCCAACTGCTGGAGTTGCCCTTGAAGCCCACTCCAGCCTATTTATCTTCTCATTTGCTGGACACAGACCGTAAAAGTCTGTCCAGCACTGTCCTCATGTTCCAGCCACTGAAGTTGCTGTCTATGCCCTTTCCAGCCCATCTTAAACCAGATTGCCATATATGAGACACAGACCATATAGGTCTCCCGGTATCAGCTCTAGTTCATCACAGCCAGAGTCGCCATCTAAGTGTCACTCGACACATCCACGCACATTCAGCCATTTAAGTTTAGTTTTTTTTATAACTTCCATTTTCTAATTAGAGAGCCTCTATGTTTATCCCATGCCTTTTTGAATTTCATCACCATTTGTATCTCTACCACCTCCTTAATGGAGACTTTCTGCATCTGTGCTGTTAAAGCGAGGAGGAGGAGACAGAACTCAAAGAACTTGGTACTCGGTAGGTGAGAGGCTGGCACAAGTGCAGCATACACTTCCTTGGGAACCCCGCAGGAACTGCTTCCGTCCCCACGTGATCCCCGCAGAACTTCTTCCATCCCTGTGGGAATCCTGTGGGTTCCGCGGGATTCCCGCGAACCCCGTTCCCGTGCAAGTCTCTAATCACAACTATGTGACGAAAATGGAAGGGAAGGGAAAGGGAAATGGGACTTGATATACTGTCTTTCTGTGGTTTTTGCAACTATATTCAAAGCGGTTTACATAGTATAAACAGGTACTTATTTGTACCTGTATATACTATTGGGTGGCGACGCTGGTAATTGGGAAGCAAAAATGGTGCTGGGTAGACTTCTACGGTCTACGCCCTGATCGTGACTGAATAGATATGGATGGGCTTGAGTGTAAATTTTAAGGGGCTTCAACATTAGCTTCAGAACTTTTAGTACAAGAAGAGTACTGGGCAGACTTCTATGGCAAGGACAAATCAAACTCGGGTATACATATAAAGTATCACATACCATGTAAAATGAGCTTATCTTGTTGCGCAGACTGGATGGACCATACAGATCTTTATCTGTTGTCATTTACTGTGTTACTACTTTACTATGTTACTATCAGGCTCATTTTCGAAAGAGAAGGGCATCTAAAAAGCAACACAAAAGGCACATGGGCGTCCCCGTGAAAGAAGGTCGCCCAAATCCAATAACCGAAACAGGGCCGTAATGACGTCCTCAGCGCGAGGACGCCCATCTATGGTCATCCCCACAGGGGGCATGTTAGGGGCAGCGTTACGAGATGGGTGCCTCCACCGTATAACGGCTAGTGAAATGAGTTTGCATGGGCGGGAACATGGGCGTCCTTAGTTAGACCTGAAATAAAAGTGACCAGGCTAAGGGGGAAGTCATCTTTAGACCTATTAGTGATTTTGTGGAGTTGGAGAGTGGCGAGATCGTTGTTGGGAGAGAAAGTTGAGAGTTGTTCAGTGCCCTGTTACTTTTTTTTTTTTTTTAATTGAGAAGTCTTTATTGTTACCTTTGTCTGTGTCCCTGGTTTGCTGCTCTATCTGCCCTTCAGTATGCTGGGGCTGATGCTCACTAAGACCAGCTTCTGTGTCTGACGTGTCATCACCTGCACAGCAAAAGGGGCGGAAGTGTGTTGCTTAAAATAACCCAGTTTTGTTTTGCAGCGTTCATATACATAGCCCCACATGTGAAGACCCAGGAAACAGATGATGAAGAATGGCATTGGCAGGCAATCACAGATGGAGAGGAGGAGTAGAGTGCACTTTAGAGACTGATGTGCAAGAGAGCCACACAGGCAGGTGGGGTAGACATAGAACTGTGGAAGGAGTGTAGAGGTCACAGTGAAATTACCTTTGCGGGTGCCATTGTGCCAATGCGATGTAAAGAATCGAAAATACTGAGAAGGGCACTTAAATACTATCACAGGGACGCCCATTTAAGAACGTGTTGGGCGTCCCTGAGATGGGCGTCCTAATTTTGATTATTGACAAAATTCCTAAACGTCCCCAGCTGCTCTCTGCAATTTGGGCATCCTCATTTCGATTATGGGTGGGAACTATGGACGTCTCCAGCTGCTCTGTGTTTTGGACGCCCTAATTTCGATTATGGGTGAAAATGATAAACGTCCCCAGCTGCTCTTCCGGTTTGGAAGTTTGCATTCCCTTTATTGGCGCCTCTTTAAAACGGCTTTCTCTGTGCTTGCACTTTAGAGTTTTTTCTTTAGATCATGGGGTGGTATTTCAAAGCGGTTTAACTTCAGTTATAGTAAATACTTGTTTTTGCCACTGTATGCTTTTGTAGACCTGTTTGTTTTTTTCGGTGTAATTTTTTTTTTTTGGGGGGCGGGAATACCTTTTGGCTAATTCTTAGATAACTGGTGTGTGGGCTGTGTACCTTTCCTTTCAAAAAGTTTCTGGCTGGGTGTTAGCTGGCAGCTTAGCATATACTCTGCATTTTCTGCATCTGACCAACTCTCCATCCTCTACCCTCCAGGAGCTGCTTGCTATGTTTGATGCGGTCCCTCACTGACCCCCATTCTCTCTCCTTAGTTGAAGCAGCCAGCCTCTGGCCCCTTGAAGCAAACAGATTGGTGTTCCTTTTGGCAATTTCTGGAACCACAAGTTCAAGGTAAGCTCATACCTCTCAGCCACCTCTTCTCCTTCCGATATGTAGGTGCTAAACAAACACTTCTTGTATATTGCACTGCAGCTGGTCAGCAGGATTGCAAGGGACAGCAGTGGACTTTAATACACTGGACTATGATACTGATGATTGTTTCTACCCAGTTCATTGTACAGATGTCTTGTTCTCTATTGGACACACTCAGTTGTGCCTGCCTGTGGGGGTGGGGGAGGGGAAGAGGCCCTGAGAATGGATGTGTGCATCCCTCATGGTCAAGGGCTCCCCATTCTCTCTATGTTCTCTGCATTCAAATCTTACCTCTATTTTCAGCAGGTTTGCCGGTGGTTGCTGTGCAGTGGTGGAAGGAGACGCCACTTCTTGCTGCATCAGGGCTGTACTGCGTGCTTGCAGCTCATGCTGTAGACCCTCGATGCTATGCTCCAGCCGTTGGAGCTGCTGTACCGCTTCCCGTTGGGCCTGTACTGCTCCCCGGTAGGTTCCATCCTTCTTTATGTGGTGAACCCCAGTCCCCTTTTATGACGTGCCCACCCATTCTCAAGATTGTTGGGGGGGGGGGGGAAGCATATACATGGCTTTTTTTGTGCTGGTATGCACCGTGTAAAGCTCCCGGCCACTGGGTGACTCTGAACTCTGCTGGCCGGGTCTCACTTGCCAGTCTCTTCGGAGTTCCCTTGGCGCCCAAGTCAAGCCATGTATTGCAATTGGCCAGGCAAACTGCTCAGTCACAGACAGTTCCAGCCAAACCAGTTCAAAACAACTTGTGGTAAATCACGGGTGACTCCAACAAAAACAGCACAGAAGCAAACAGTTCCAAACAAGGGGGTTTCCTTTATCTTCTCCCTCCCCTCAGGGTAACTCCAGCAAGCACAGCACAGAAACAGACAGTTCAAAACACAAAGGGGTTTCCTTTATCTTCCCCCTCCCTTCAGGGTAACTCCAGCAAGCACAGCACAGAAACAGACAGTTGAAAACACAAAGGGGTTTCCTTTATCTTCCCCCTCCCTTCAGGGTAACTCCAGCAAGCACAGAAACAGACAGTTCAAAACACAAAGGGGTTTCCTTTATCTTCCCCTCCTCAGGGTATTCATCAACTCAGCCCTCTTGGTGCTCCCTGGCACTTGGCTTCAAGACAAGGCACACTGTAAAGACATGCTTCCTTCCTGCTTTTTACCTGGCCTCAAGCTCCCGAGCAGGACTCTGGCTGGTCTTCACCAAGTCACTTGCAGGCACCCACCTCTTTATCTTGGGCTCCTGCCTTACTCAGGGTGACTGCTCGGGTCTGCCTTCCTTTGCCTGGAAATCCTCTCCTGTCCAGTCCAGGGTGTCCTGGTCACCCCTCTGATCCACGGGTTGTGACCCCTCGCACTGCCCTGGAACTTCACCTGGGATTCTCCAGCTTTCACATATATGCAAATGAGCCAATCAAAATGCAAATTCAGTTTATTAGACTTTACCCCAGTCTTGTGGAACTCACTTCTTCCAAGTATCCTTCACTCACCAATACACTGACTGAGCCCCTTTACTTTGAGAGGCCGGGGCCTCAGTGTAAAACAGCCACCACCCCTGGATAGGACTTCTTCACTCGTATTGACCTTACAGTCCTATCCTCCACCTCACGGCTGTTAGTGCATTTTAACTGTCACAAGTCTAAATCGGTCACAAGTCCATCCACGACATGGCCTGGTTCACATTAACACCCTGGTCTGGTAAGTACCTTCCTACACTTATAGAGTCTCCTTCTCTCTCTCTCTTCCATCTTCCCAGTACTCCTCCTCCAGCAGACTTTCCAGGCTCTCATCTTGTCTCCCATCTCTTGGCTCAGAGGGTGACCAATAATCCACCCCACCTCTATAGGCCTCTCCCCCCTACTTCCAGAAAGGTCCAGACCCAGAACTCTCTCCAACTTCCCAGCTTCTACTCTGAGAGTTCCCCCTGGTGGCCTCTTCAGGGAAGGACAGGTCCTATACCATGAGCACCCCCTAGCTGTCCTTTCAGGCCACTCCACTGGTATATTCCCTTTAGCTCCCTCTAGTGACCAGAATGGGCATTTCCTCTATTTCTTGGAGGAGAACGCCATCTAGTGGCCTCCTCAGGGCAGGGCAACCACTGTGTTTATCACAACCGGTACAGCATACTGGCACCTTTTTTCCCCCGGTGAGTCCTACACCCTTTCTCTCACTCCCCTACTTACTACTACGTCGGACTCGGCAGCACGAACTGTGCAGGCAGCGATTGAGAGAGGCTGGCAACATCAGAGCTTCCCTCTGTGAGTCCCGCCTACGTTGTTTCAACTTCCTGTTTCTGCATAGGCGGGACTCGCTGAGGGAAGCTCCGACGCTGCCAGCCTCTCTCAATCGCTGCCTGCTCCGTTCGCGCTGCTGAGTCCGACACTGGCAGGCAGTGGAGAAGGAGGATGGGCTGGGCGAAGAAGAATCGCTGGATATGGGAGAGGGGAGGGCAAGGGAGAGAGGAGAATAGCTGGACATCAATGGGAGGGGAGTGCAGGGAAGAGAGAATTGCTGGACATCGATGGGAGTGGAAGGCAGGGATGAGAAAACTGCTGGACATGGAGGGGAGAGAGGAGAATCACTGGACATGGATGGGAGGGGAGGGCAGGGAAGAGAGAATTGCTGGACATGGATGGGAGGGCAGGGGAGAGAGGAGAATCACTGGATATGGATGGGAGGGGAGGGCAGGGAAGAGAGAATTGCTGGACATCGATGGGAGGGGAGGGCAGAGAAGAGAGAATTGCTGGACATGGATGAAAGGGGAGGGCAGGGGAGTGAGAATTGCTGGACATGGATGGGAGGGCAGGGAAGAGAGAATTGCTGGACATGGAGGGGAGGGCAGGGGAGAGAGGAGAATCGCTGGACATGGATGGGAGGGGAGGGCAGGGGACAGAGGAGAATCGCTGGACATGAATGGGAGGGGAGGGCAGAGAAAAGAGTATTGCTGGACATGGATGGGAGGGGAGGGCAGGGGAGAGAGAATCGCTGGACATGGATGGCAGGGGAGGACAGGGGGCAGAGAAGAATCACTGGACATGGATGGGAGGGGAGGGCAGGGGAAGGAGGAGACATACTGGACATGGATGGGAGGGGAGGTCAGGAAAGAGAGATTCACTGGACATGGATGGAAGGGGGGGCAGGGGAGAGAGGAGAATCGTTGGACATGGATGAGAGGAGAGGGAAGGGGAGAGAGGAGAATCGCTGGACATGGATGGGAGGAGAGGGCAGGGAAGAGAAAAATTGCTGGACATGGATGGGAGGGGAGGGGAGGGCAGGGGAGAGAGAATTACTGGACATGGATGGCAGGAGAGGACAGGGGGCAGAGAAGAATCACTGGACAAGGATGGCAGGGGAGGACAGGGGGCAGAGAAGAATCACTGGACATGGATGGGAGGGGAGGGCAGGGGAAGGAAGAAACATACTGCTGCATCGCCGACACCTCCTGCAGCAACTGGTTTTGGCTATTCATCAGTTGTTGCAGGAGGCGCAGGTGCTGGGGCTGGGGATGGGGATGGGGATGGTGTGGAGAGGGCTGGAGGTGTTGGGCCCTCCTCCTCCTCCTCAAGTGGAGGCATATCCTGCCAGGGGTCCTCCTCCTCCTCCTCCTGCTCCACCACCGATTCAGGCAGTCCTGCCTCCTCCTCCTGCTGCTGGCGCCCTGTGTATGTAAAAGGATTGTCCTTGAGATCAGCACATTCAGTATGGCTTGCATAGTGCAGGAGCTGGCTGGCTGGCATAAGGCAGGAATGGGGAAAGGTGGGGGTCAGTGGTGAGCCCTGGGCTAGACACATGCATGAGATGACATGACAGGGAACCATAGAAGCTGGTGTGAAAAAGGAGTACACTATAAGATGTGTTGGCAGGGAACACTCATTCCTCAGCAGCATGCTAGCATTTTGAGTTGTGACTATGGTAGGATGACCATTTTTTGGCGGGGGGGGGGGGGGGGGAAGAGGGGGGTGGAAGCACTATTTCTTTACATTACTTTCAAATCATGCTATGACATCCACTAAGAGCAGGATATCAGGCAAGAATACCATGAAACAGTATCCACCCCAGAAAGGGGGATACAGAAGTGAGGCATGTCATCTCATTCATCTCAGAGGAGGTTAGTTGGAAGTTACAGCCACACTCATGGGAGGGTAGCTGCAACCTCAGGCCTTGATCTGGGACAGAGGTGTTATGACTTACTAGTTGTCTATTAGCCATATGGAAACTGAATATGAAATTTGCATTATTAAATAAATACATTTACAAAGGACTACAGGTGGCCTGTTTATAATACTTACATCGAGCCCTGAGGTGCCGTCGCACGCTCTGAATGAGGTCGGGGTGGTCCCGCCGTACGTGGCGGAACCTTGGCCATAGGGACTTGAGGTCCAGACATATGTCAAAACATCTGTAAGATACAAGTTTGTACACCAGGAGTCAGGGGATGGCCCTTCTTGCCTTCACAACATAAAATCATTTAGCAGCTAAATTGTAGAGACACACAACACTACTGATGGAGGGGGGACATGACATTGGTACAGGTGATGTCATTGAGGTGGACATGAGGACAGAGAGTACCGTTTGCAGTGGCGTTCCGAGGGGCGCTGACACCCGGGGCGGATCGCCGATGCGTCCCGCCCCCCCGGGTGCAGCGCTCCCCCCGTGCAGCACGACCCCCCCGGCGAAGGGACACTCCCCCACCCCAGCAAAAGACCCACCCGGGTGCACGCCACTGAGGGGGGTGCCGCGCGCCAGTCAGCGTCGTTGGTTTCCATGCTCCCTCTGCCCCGGAATAAGTTACTTCCTGTTCCGGGGCAGAGGGAGCATGGAAACCGACGCTGACCGGCGCGCGGCACCCCCCCAGCGGCGTGCACCCGGGGCGGACCACCCCCCCCCCCCCCCCCCCCCCCTTGGTATGCCACTGACCGTTTGTGTGCAGTATTGTTGGGAAGTGAGAATGTTTTTCCTTTCTAGTAAATTGATTCTATTAATGAATGTGCGTGTGCACATACTGATTACCCTTGAATGCAGGCAAGCTACAGTTAGTGCTTACATTACTGAGGGAGCTCTTATATGTGTAGCTACAGGAGGGGGACCTGATAGGCCAGGAAGGGGGAAAACAAACAGTTACCTTTCCAACTGGTGTCTTATATGAGTCCAGGCTCGTATGCAGACAGTCCTGGGGGGGCAGGTGGTGATGGTGCATAAATAAAGTGCGATGGTGCCGCAGACACAGATGCACCAGACGCAGGCTCTTAGCGGTGCTAAAATTTGGTTCTCTTCGGAGCACCATCTCAGTGAATAACCATTGGAAAACGTGCATCGCCTTATATGGACGCCCATGCGTAATGGACATCCTTACATGAACAGTTCCATATATGGACGAGTTAGCACATGGACGTCCTGCCCCCATATATAATGGGTCAGCACGTGGACGACCATGACGTGCATGACCGTCGTCAAGCGTGCGGGGCCTTATTTGGATGAGTACGTGTTCATACGTGCGGAACCTTCCTTATCTAGATCATTATCAAGTGTGCGAACCTCTTCATATATACACAATAAAATATGTATGTTCCTTATATTTCCCATAGCTGAATGTTCCATATGTACAGTGCATGTAGTTTCGGACATCCAGGTATGGGAATATAAGGAACATTAATGTGTAAAGTACAGTAACAAGGACGTGTTTCTCACAGAACTGCCGAAGGACGTCCCTTTTATAGGCCTGCCATCCTTCGGTGGGCCTAGTAAGATGGACCTCATGCTAAGGACTGTGAATAATCCTACCTACATGAGCTGCCTTAACAGCATTTGGAAGAGAACAAATGGGTGCCTCCTTATGCTGTTTTCTGATAGGTAACATCCTCCATTGCTATATTTGGTTTGTTTATAAGCTCTGTGTGAACTGTATTGAGGGTACCCTCTTTGGTAGTGTCTCTGTGAGAGGATCTGTGCTTGCCTTTTAAAATCATCATCCTGTCAGCAAATCTACAGATACACAGGAACTGCCTCACTGGAATGTTCTCCTTTAGTTTCCATGGAGTTACACGTTTGACTTTAAGGTAATTATTTTTAGTAGGTTTGGCTTTTTTTTTTTTTTGCATCCTTTGCAACAAGATTCTGCTAAGAAAACTACACTAAACTCATGCCTCATAGTTACATAAACACATTTTATAGTCCGAATGGGTAAGATAAACCATTCCATACTTCATAATAACAAGGGAGAAAGCAGGGGAATACACACAGGGCCGCCGAGAGACAGAGTTGAGCCCGGGACAGGGCCATCTCACTCAGGCCGCTACTGCTGCCCAACCTCCACTTAGGCCACCGCCGTCACCCCTGCCCCCCCTTACCTTACTGCATCTGCTCCTCCTTTGGTCTGCACTCTCCTGCTCTTGTGTGCCAGGACCTGGGTTATTGTGTTAATGCAATCACATGGGTCCCAACACACAAGAGCTGGAGACAGATTGACGGAGCAGGACCTTCTGAAGCAGGGCTCCCCCCCCCCCCCCCCCCCTTGGAGGCTGGGTTCGGGGAATCTTACACACACACACACACCCTCAATGGCCCTGAATCAGAGTATGGAAGTGTTAGATTTCACAGAAAAGAGGCTAGCTGATTTTACTTGTAGGAAAGCTGAGAAAAAGGTAAGAACTTTGGTAAGTCTTTTTTGTTTCTTTCAACAGGTACCAAAGCTCCTAACATTAGAAGAATGGCTGGAAAACATCATGTCACCTAAAGCTGTCACTAGTATTACTACTCCTGTCTCTACCTAGGCTCATAATCCAATCTACAGTGTGTGAAACACTTGTGGGTTGATTTCCTCAGGAAACAGGTGGTAGAACTGAGAGAGGAGGTGATGAAGCTGAAAAGCATCATGACTGCAAAGATTACGTTGATGAAATGTTTCTTGATGGACAACTCCAACAGAGGGGAACATGAAACTGAACCACAAGACAACAGCTGGAAACAGATTGCCACAGCCAGTAGACTCTCAATTCTGACTCCACTTTCATATGAGCAGAACCAATATGCAGCCCTAGAAGTGAAAGGAGAAACAATCCCAAGAAAAACTGGAACTCATAAACATCAAAGCTGCAGGATCAGCAACCACTGTGCCTAAGAAGCGAAGGGTGGGGATGGCAAGTGATTCCCTTTTAAGAGGTACAGAGGCGTTCATCTGCCAGCCAGATATGATGTCCCAGGATGTGTCCTGTCTGCCAGGTCTCAAGATCCAAGACATTATGGAGAGTGCCATGAATCACGAAGCCTATTATCACAAGGCCTTGGAGGAGTACCCTAGCAGTTAGAGCACCAGGATTAACCCTCCATTCCCAAAGGTACAAAAATTAGATTGTGAGCCCTTCAGGACCAGTGCACCTGAATGTAATTCGCATTGAGCTACTGCTGAAAAAGGTGTGAGCAAGATCCAATATAATACATGAATATCCAAAGTTGTTCATCCATGTTAACACAAATGATGCTGCTAAGTATCTCTCCAAATGTATCAAAAATGACTTCATGCCTCTAGATGCGAGGATGAAGTAAATGGTGGTATTCTTCTTGACCCTCTCTGTCAGGAAAAAGTTCAACACAGAGAAACTTACATTCTGGAAATGAATGCATGGCTGCAAAAATGGTGATGAGTATTTCAGCTTCCTGAACCATGGGATGATTTATAGGACTGCTGAGCAGAGATGGCATCCACCTATCAAAAATGGGCAAACAGTCTTCTAGAACAGAGGAGGATTTTAAACTAGGATCATCACGAATGATGGACTAAACCCTCAGGTATGTAAAACATTAAACACTCATATAGGAATGGAAAAAAAAGGGCATGATCAGAGTTTGGGAACTAAATCACAGATATAGAGGCACTCATGGAAGAGGCTGAATTGGATTTAATGATGATCATAGGTATCAGTGTATGTTCTGCCCAAGGCCTAACCAGATTCTGCCCATATAAATACCCACCTTCCAGGTATGTGTATAATTATAGAATTGTTCATGAGTCGCTTACGTGGCACTTATATGAGTATATATGCATATTGTGAGAACCCTCCAGGGGCACTTGAGGCGGGAGTTGGGGGGAAGCGGTAGAAGGGCCCTACACCCTCTGGGGAATCTTCACTACAGGTCCCAGAAATCCCAGTACCCTGGGGGTGGAGTTCCTGGAACAGGGCCGTGCCAACACGGTAAGTGGGGTAAGCACCGCAGGGGGGCGCCGACTTCTGGAGGGCGCCTACCGGCACCTTTTTCCTGAGGTCAGCTCACTTGCAAAATGTTTTACCTGAAGCTGTGATTCTCCTCTCTCCCCTGCCTTCCCCTCTTCGACCACAGTGCTCACCGAGGCAGGCAGGCTCTGCTGAAGTTGTTTGAAAGAATACAACCAGTGCTATATATGTCTTTGGTGTGGGAAGAACTCCTCATTCAGGGTGAGCTTGAACAACATTCAAATTAAAGAGAACAGCCAAGTTTGGAGGAAGGTGTGCAAGTGAGACTGGGGAGAAATAAAAACTAAATAGTGTAATTGTTAAAATCTGAAAGTGGTTCAAAATTTTTGGGTTTTTTTTTTCTGAGCTTGTACACCAAGAGGAGGGCATGACTGCAATGAAGTGTGCATAATTATCAGGTAACCGGATAGCTACAGCTAAAAGCCATTTAATTGGCTGGTGGTTCCAACAGTAGTTTCAAAAGAGGAAGTTTAGCTGACGTGTAGTGTAGAAGAGCTGGTAAGTGAAAATCTGATTGTTTTTTGGTGTTTGTTTTTATATAAAAGATTCTCCTTGGATAGGAAGAGTCTGTGATATGTGAAAATATATTTTGCTTTAATGAAATTGCTAAACTTTAGAGTCAGAGACTTATCAATGATCAGAAAAAGAAAGTCACCAGACAACAAAGGTAGAGAAAAATCATTTTATTTTCATTTTAGTGTTTGGAATATGTCCACTTTGAGAATTTACATCTGCTATCTTATTTTGCAATGTATAGCAATTTGTTTCTAAGAATATTGCTGACAATTCCTGTCAGTGTGGCAAGTGGTGAGTGATCATTTTCACGGTTAAAAATCATAAAAAACTAGTAAAAAATGCCTTTCAAAAGGGAAGGAAAGGGGCGCTAGCAAGGCCATCCTCCACCCTCCCTCCCTCGCTGTTCCAGACTCTGCCATCCCTCCGTTTTCACCCCCCCTTTCTGCGACCCAGTCGACCCCCCTTCTCAGCGAAAACCATCCCCCGCCGCCACCGCCCAGTACCTGTGCTGACGGGGGACCCCAACCCCTGTCAGCAGAAGTCCTGTGCTGGCCTTCGAGGCGTTGCTTCTTTAATGATTTTGTGTCCAAGTTGCTCTGCGTGCGTCTGACGTCAGATAGATATCTGCCCAGTTAGATATCAAAGATTTAATTACTAATTTCGTGAACATGAAAGCACGAAAAGCTAAGTGGTTGTAAACCCTCTATTTGTTCAGCAATCCCACAAAGATGCACTCCATCTTTCAGCTCTTATTTCCTTTGTATCTTGTGCCACACGGGGGGGGGGGGGGGGGTGCCAACTGATAGTCTGCAGGGGGGCACCAGAGACCCTAGGCACGGCCCTGTTCTGGAAGGCAGTGATTGACTGACGCTGAAAGAGGGAAGGGGGACACCAACTCCCAGAGATCACGGCAGGGAGAAAGGCTTGCTGGGAAGGGGAGGAAAGGGGACTACAACTCCCAGATAACTTGGAGGGGGGAGGGGCTTTCGGAGGAGGAAAAAGAGGACTGGAAGGCCCCAGGTGCAGAGGAGGTGGATAATGATTGGTTAATTGATACTAATCAGGAGGAGGGGAGTCAGCTGGTAGAATATGGAGGGGAGGATTTTATGGAGTGGGCGCTTGACAGTAGGGGAGGAGAGAGCGGTGGGGAACTTATGGACACTTCAGCTCTAGCCCGAACGCCAAGAGGAGGTAAATTGCAAGCTGTGGCAGCTGCCTTTTTTTCCCAGCTTTAAGGCCCATGGAAGAGCATGTGGGAACGGCTCAGAGCAGTACGGGGGGAGAGGCAATAAGGGAAGGTGGGGACTGATGTCATGTTGAAACTGTGAAGGACTGAAGGTTTGAATTAAGGAGTCGCTCTCTCTCTCTCCCCCTCACTGGAGGCACGTGTGAGCTGGAGTGTGGTGGATGTGTGTATCCCGGAGGCCTGGGCCTACTACTGGAAGGGGGACCTGGTGACAATATATGTGGGTAAAGATCAATATTTTATAACTTACGTTTATATATGGAGCCTACATGTAGACACCCTCTTCATAGCATCAAACCTCCCCACCCCCACCCCTAGTGTCTGAGGAGTAAGTCAGGGCATGGTCAATCTGAGAGAAGCAAGAGTGGAGAAAGATCTAGAGATCATTAGCGCAGCAGGTCCTTCTGAATAGTTTCGGGTATTTTTTAAAAATTATTTATTTATTTTTATTACATTTGTACCCTGTGCTTTCTCACTCATGGCAGGCTCAATGCAGCTTACATATTGTATACAGGTACTTATTTGTACCTGGGGCAATGGAGGGTTAAGTGACTTGCCCAGAGTCACAAGGAGCTGCCTGTGCCTGAAGTGGGAATCGAACTCAGTTCCTCAGAACCAAAGTCCACCACCCTAACCACTAGGCCACTCCTCCACGGCATAATCTCAGTTCTAAAAGATGTCAGAGAAATGCAAAGGGCTCTCAGAAAATGCCACTATATAGATATCTCTGTGTTCAGGTATCTCAGTCATCAGGTAGGCTTTGATCCACACAAGTGCCTGCTGTTACTTGAGAACAAAGTAGATATTTTTTGAATCACTAATCAGCATGAGTGCTGTATGCTTTGAAGAAATACTGCCATACTGCATGTTTCACCCAATGGTTCAAAATTCAATAAAAACTATAATTAATAATCCTGGAGATGAACCCTGTCTTAGCATCTCCAAATTTCACCTGATCAGGCAGTTATATAAGAAAAATAATTCCAGGTTGGTTAGGTCTGCTAGGCATCTCACTAAGACTGAAGGGCATGAAGTTGTCTTTTGAAAGAATCACAGGTGATACCGTGAGAATGGAGTCAGTGGATAGTTTGGCATTAGCAGTAAAAAGAAACCGAAAGCGAATAGGAAAAACACGAAGTTCTCACCGAACAGGGCCATGGGTCTGCAACCCTGTCAATCTTTATTGTGTTTCTGGCAAATTGCCAGCTACTAGTTCTTACGCTGAAATCTGATGGTCTGGTCTCACAAAGTGTGCACATGTGTAAATATAGAAAAAAAAGAAGCCTTTACCTTGCCCCCCCTTTTTCCCTGAAAGGGGGGCATCTTGCAGAGGACAGGGAGGTACAGAGGTCTCAGGGTAGCCCAGAAACAGCACTGACACCTTTTAGTTAAAATGTTTAAAGTGTTTAAAATGCTCCAGCACTGTTATAAAACTAAGAACTCAGGTGTCCATAGATGCCAGAGGTGTGTTTAAATTTTATGAGTTTGTAACTGTGGGGGATGTGCAGTGAAGCCTGTTACAAGGCTTCTGATTGGCTGTCTGAGGCCCCAGGGAGAGCTGGGAGACTAAGGGGCTGTCAGGCAATCTTGAGGTGCAGTGTGAAGGGCAGCCAATAGGAGCCAGGATCTGCTAAAGGGCATGAATTTGGACCAATGAGGTGGTAGGAGGCAGCCTGACCCATAGATTGGCGCACATTTCAAGCCAATCCAGGGGACAGGAGGGGTGGAGCAGAAAAAAAATAGCAGTCCAGAGGCAACCTGGGAAAGAGAAGCAAGCCCGGGCAAAGAGAGGAGGGTGAAAAGCATGCTCTGAGAGGGGAAGATCGGATCCAGGCAGGAGTGTGCAAGCTGGAGCAGAGGAGGGCATGCTCAGGCAAGAAGAGGCAGCTGCAGGCTGGAGGAGAAGAAAATCAAGCCCAAACAAGAGCGTGCTGCTGGCTAGAAGAGAAGAACCCACTGACGAGCCCCAGATGAAGAGAGAGAACTGATGAGTCCTGTAAGGGGCCGGGCATTAAAGCAGACAGGAACAGAGGGGGAGGAGAAGGGGGTCTGGAGCGGACTGAGACCTCGACCCCCCCCCCCCCCCCAAGGAAAGATGCAAATTGGTCCAATAACCCCCTTTGAGCTTCTGCATCTCAGTATTGTCCAACTTGAGTTCTTGTAACATGCT
>NW_021963631.1:0-69342 GCF_901765095.1 Microcaecilia unicolor | reverse complement strand
TGCACATTAGTGTGTGCCAAATGTTCCGAGGTTGCAACATGAGAACAATCATGCTGATGTATGGTTGCATCCGGTCTTGCCTGGGCATGTGCTCAAGAGCTGCGCTTTCCACAGATCTCTTGTGTGCATGCTCCAGGTACATTTCTTCCCCTTGCTTTAGGTTTCATAGTGCACATATAATTTGAATACCATTTCTTTTGAGCATTGGAGAACTAGGTTTCTGTGCTGTTCTTGTGCTATGGGATCCGTGCTGTTGGCTTTAGAGTTGGAACTTTGAGCATCGGGGCCTGGAATCTGTGAGAAAATTCTTTCTGAATACAATGCAAACCTCCCTCATAGCTTCTTACCAGCTTTTCACTGGCATGTACTTATAAGGAGTTTGTAGGTATCCTCTTGTTTTGCAACTCCTTCCACTAAGGAGTTTGAAAAATTTGTTGTTAGAGTAGCTTATGGTGTTCTTGAAACCGCATTGAGAGCATATGGTATGGGTATTGGCACATGGAGACTCTCATGGCTTTAGGCCCCAGACCTGAGGTATGATCAAGAAAATGTTTTCTTCTTGCCATGCCATACTCAGTTCTCCAGGTCTACTTCTTACCTGGCTACCGTCTCTTAGGAGGTATCAGAGTTGAGGACAAAGAAGATCTATTGCTCTCATTGGTATAGGTATCCTCCTCCCTCCCTCTTTCTCTTTTGTCACAACAGGGATCTCACTCTCATCCAAGACAGCAGAGGACTCAGCTCTTCAGCCAACACTGGGGATGATGTTTTGGTTTCCTTCACAAGAACATAGCCAGTGTTCCAATATCCATGTTAGAAAACGTTCCAGTAGGAGGGAAGCGCAGAGGGTGCTATTTTCATCTATTTGATGTTTCTAACCTAATTGCCCACCAAAAGCATCTTGGTCAAACTATCCACATCAAAAAATGCTTAATCAGGGAGCTCTCTTCCTTCTTAGAGACCATTGCTGTTGAACCTGTTCCACTGAGGAAAAGAGGGAAGGTATTTTATTACAAGTATCTTCTGATTACAAAAGGGGGGAGCGGATTCCGTCCCATCCTAGACCTAAGAGTCCTTAAAAAATATCTAGTTTGAGAAAAGTTACTAGATTTTGTCATAAATGATTTCCAATCTTAAAGTGTATCAGCTCAACTGGAATTCACAGGAACTCTGATAGACATGACAGGCAAAGGCCCTCCATAGGAAGGGATCACTATTCTAGTGGAACAAATTCAAAAGAATTAGAAGATATCTGCACATGGCGTGTTGAGGATGTTGGCCTTTATGACTTCAACAGTGCATGTAACTTGCTTGGCTTGTCTCAAATGAGACAGGCTCAATGGACTCTGAACACTCATTAGACTCTGGCCACTCAGAAGCTCTGAGACATCTGTGTCACTATAACCCTCTAGGATTCTGAGCTTGTGGAAGGTACAATCTAATTTAGTGCAATGCAAGGCATCCGCTTACAAATTCCAGTATTCCAAATAGTGCAGTTTAGATACATCTGATATGAGTACAGGGGAGCCCATATAGGTGGACCCCACACTTACGGGATTATGATCTGCCTAGGAAAAACGTCATCAGATAAATTTCCTATAATTGAGTGGTCTGGGACATTGAGTGCTTCCAGAGATTGGTTGCCCAACAAAATTATACTAGTACAGATAGACATCCAAGTTGCAAAGCATTGTATCAATAAGCAGTGAGGAACAGGATACTAACCCCTGTATTGGAAGACTGTCATGATGTGGAACTGGTGCCATCTCTATCGGGATGATCCTCAGAGTACGTACCTGGCAGGGAAGAAAAATGCTTTGGTAAACGAGCTGAATTGCACTTCAACTACATGAGGGGTCTCTGGACTTGGAGGTGGCACAAATTATTTTCCAGGAGTGGGGAATATCCTTGATCTGTTCACCATTCCTCAGAATAAGAAAGTACCTTAGTTCTGTTCCAGGGTAAGGATGCATGTCAAACTAGTCTCCTTCCTCCTGGATTAGAGGAAGGTCTTCTGTACACATATCATCCAGTACCCCTAATAACAAAGACTTTTGAAAATACCAGGGAGCCATGATTCTCATAACTCCCCTTTGACTGGGACAATTGAGGAACTTTCAGTAAGAAGACCCATAAAACTGAGGCATTCTCCACTAATTGTGCAGGCTGAGGGGACTTCATTGCATCTCAGCATCAAGTCCCTTGCCCTCACAGCTTGAATGTTAAGAGCATAACCTCGGCTTCCCTGAATGTGCCTGACATGGCATCACAAGTGATTCTGGCTTCCAGGAGAGTCTCCACTAGAAGGTATTAGGTTTGTAAGTGGAAGAGGTTTGCCAACAGATGTGACACAGTCCCTAGATTTCTTTTCCCATCTCACACAAAAACTTGTTACATATCTCCTACATTTTTCAGAATCAGGTTTGAAAACTACTTCCATTAAGGTACACCTTAGTGAGTGCAGCTGGTACATAACACAAACATGGTTACTGCAGAATCCAAGATTACTCCTATATACCAGATTGAGAACTACTACATCATGGCTGCACAACTTCAAGATTGAAATCTTTGCAAGTGTAACCTTTGTTTCTACCCAGAGAATTTTGTTTTTCCTATATTCAGTTGTAATCCATTATTTTTCAACTACTGTTTCAATGACTGCAAGCAGTAGTTGGTTACTACTGTTGTCAGATCCTGAGTGAGTGTGTTGAAAAACTGAATGTCATCTTCATATGAGAGGGAAAAAATCCAACATTTCTAATTTTAAGTGCAACAAGTTGAACATAAATATTGAAAATCTAGACTAATACATTTACACATTTCCTCAATTAACAAACCCAACACAGTTTCTGTGCTTATACCCATCCTAAAACTCTGGGCATGATCTAAACCTCTAGTCACGTCACAGTGACCTATCAGTTGCTGCATGACCCAGATATTTACATTTTTGTAATCACCGGTTAGAGATTGGTGATAACGTTATACCTTGGGTCTAAATGATCCTTCTTTTTAATGCATTTGGTTTTAGCTCTCCCAGGTAAACCACTTGCTGTAAGGAGTCCATCGCAATATGTTTTAAAAGACCAGTTATATCCTCGGGCAAAACTTTATAGATATCCGAGGCAAGAACCAAAGATAAGATGATCCTTTGCAAATTGATGGACTACTACCGTCTTTGATGTTGGGGTATCAAATCTGCGCCAGATCTTAACCTGATATTCTTTCCAGACGGTCTTGCTTTCCTTATCCCATCCTCTAGATGATATAAATCTCACTGCCAGTTAATTCATTTTTAGAAAATACCTTATTATTTATTTACTTACAAAAGCTAATACCTTATATATCATTCCTTCATACACACTCTTGCATGCTCACTCATACACATATCACATTCAGTGAGATTTATACTGGTAGTATTGTTGGTTCAGTTAGCAAGTAGGGTATAGCCCAGAATTGTAAGGTGTTTATCCTCTAGATGATGAGAGATCATTCCCAGAGTAGAAATAGTTTTATCTGAAAAAAAAAATAAGCTATCTCTTCAGCACTAGGAGCTGACTCAGTACCATTTACTTCCCTCTTTCTACCTTCTACTAAACCTTGAACTATTTTAAAATAATTCCTGACACTCATTGTTGGCTTATAAAGTATTTTCTTTTATTTTTTAATACTTAATCAGTTTAATAATTATGCAATTTCCATTTCTGTAGTAGACCACAGTTCTGCACGCCAAAGAAGAATTCATCTTAAAGTGACAGGACAAGGCCTGCCATGTTAAGGCCATGGGTTTCCAAGCTAAGGTATTTCCCATGGCTAGAGTTGAAAAATTTTGATGGTCATATCATATTGTCTGGACTTCGCCTCCTGGGTGGTGTTATATCTACATCTTGTCATTTTGAAAAGCAGGACCATCTCCTCTTTTAGTACCCAAGTGTACACTAAATTCAAGTTGTTTCCCATTGTTTTATTTAAAAGGAGAGAAATCTTGTTGGCTGGTTTCTTCCTTTTATTATTTTATTTTATTTTTTGTTACATTTGTACCCCGCGCTTTCCCACTCATGGCAGGCTCAATGTGGCTTACATGGGGCAATGGAGGGTTAGGTGACTTGCCCAGAGACACAAGGAGCTGCCTGTGCCTGAGGTGGGAATTGAACTCAGTCCCCAGGACCAAGGTCCACCACCCTAACCACTAGGCCACTCCTCCACTCCCCCCCCCCCCCCACACACTTATGAAAGTCTCATTCTTGTGATTAGTGAATCTACTAGTCTTCAATGGAAGTGAAGTTCACCCTTATAAAGTGTTCTGTGAAGACACTAGTTCACTAGCCACAAGAATTCTTCCTCCTCCCCTTGGGAATTATGTTTTCATTTTTATAAGCATGGCTTTGTAGGATTGCCACAGTACAGGAACTCTTGTACATGTGAATAGTCTGCAGATAGTGGTTAGTGATTTTTTTTTTTAATGCTAACAGTCACTGGCTAAATTAGATCTAGATGTTCAATGCTTGACTTTCTCCAGGGACCGGCATTATATCTGACTATGACCAGGCATACACTGGCTGCCTTGACATATGTGGAGCCAGCTGATATTTAGTCAGTACCTACATAAGACATCAATTTCAAACCCCCTTCCCCACCAAGAACAGTGCCCTCTCCCAAACCCCAACCCTGGCCTACCTTTTACGCCCTGGTGGTCAAATGCTCTTCCAGGCAGGAACGATCCCAGTCACTGGACTGCACATGCTAGCTCTGTCTTCAAAATGGCTGCTGCAACCTCTAAGGTCAGTCTCATAGTACTACCACAGTTGAAGGGAGGTCTATGGGCCTATGGGGTGGTTTTCTTGGGGTAGGGTAATGTTTTTGGCAGAGAGGGGTTCAACTGAGGTTTGGGGGGAAAGGGGGGGCGAGAACCCAGTGATATTCAGTGCTGGTACCTGCACAGCTAAGTGCCCAAAGATATAACAGCTTTATATATATCCATCAGGGCACTTAGCTATGTGGATACTAGCATGTTTATCACCAGTGCCTGTATATCGTGTGGCCCCTCCCTTACTCCACCCCCAGAACGCCCATGTACTGGCCCGTTTTTATGTGATTGGAACCTCTCATGCCTGATTAAATAATCTTTGAATATTGAGTCCTTTTAAGTTTTGTCAGATGACTTTGGAAATTTTGTTAGCGCTGCATATAGAAAAATGACCCATTCATGTGACTGGTGCGCTGCCCTCTGGTTACAAGTAAGCAACTTTGCTTTCTCTCTGGGGTCTGAATATAAAATTATAATATACCTGTTAAAGTCTTGAAAATAATAGATCAAATAGGTGCTATTATTTGGTAGAGAAACACAACAAAGAAGATTAGACCTTACTCCAGACAATTCATATTTTAATGAACCATATCAAATTACTCAAAAAACAAATTATGCATAAACAAATAAATAGCAAGAAAAAAGTAGTGAGGCACAAAGGACAAGAATTCGAATGGTAAGAAATCAAGCGAGGTTTTATTGTGAAGTCTTAATGCCATATGTTGAGAGGACTGGACATGTCTGTGTTTCAGCAACAATGCCTACCTCAGGTCAGGAGTCTTTCAACCTTTTCAGTGAGATAGGATCTTGAGCAAGTCTGCTAAATATCAAATTACAATGAGCTCAAGTCAACAAACACAGGGACTCAAAAGAAATACACAGCGTGGTTCCTACAGGAGTGAACAGCTTCTCTGAGTAAATATACATAAATACAAATTGAAACAACCATTCACTAAAACCAGTGGTGTGCTGGTAAATGTTTAACAAGTTCTCCCAAAAAAAAAAACCCAGCACCCATAGATATGTTCATAACTGTATTATATATTGGTACAAATAATATTAAAACATATTTGTACCATACATACAAAAATTTTTGCTGTAAATTCCAAATGGCCAGTTGATTTTTGCAGAGTGCTTTGATTGATTTTTTTTTTTTTGTTGCACTCTTATATCTGTAACCAACCTATGTTTGCTATTCATCCCAATCTGCTAATTCTTTTCACAATAAATTTATAGACATTAAATCTGACATATAATTTACTACCAGAGTATTTCTGACCCTATATACCAATATATCCACTACTGGGAAACTGGAACAAGCTGAATTGTTACAGATTCCTACATAGATAGACAGTACATGCCAGCAAAATCCTTCACTTCAGTCACACATGTAGAACATGGACAAATCCTCAACTGATACAAAATAAGGGGCCACAAAAAACATGCAGACAAAGGGGACCCCCCCCCCCCCCCAAAGAAAGCCAGATTCTATGTGGAGTGGAAATACTGGTAAAAGTAACAGAAGTGCATTTTCTTCCATACTCCGCTAAATACAAAATTAGAAAAAATATGTTTCCAAAAAAGCAAGCAATCATGAGCAGCATATCCCCCTTTCCTTGTCATCAACACCAGATGAATCCATTAACTGATGGGTTGTATCCGCCTACCAGCAGGTGGAGATAGAGAACACTGAAAAGACACAGTGACCCTGGACGCCCAACTCCCTCTGCCTTCAGTATATCTCTATCTCCCAGCAGGTGTGGATGTCGCTTGATCAGCTCCTGGATTTCTGCCTGGGGTGGCTCCTGTGCTTTGCCAGTAGAGCAGGGGGTGTTGTGGCTGGTGGTGCCCACTTTAAAGGCATACTTGGTTTTCCCTGGCCCTGCGGTACCCCATTCCCCCTCCTCCCGGAGTTTCTCTGTGGCTGCCTGTAACTTTCCTCACAGTAAAAAAAAAAAAAGAGAGAGGCTTTCTCCTGAGCTCCTGGTTCGGTGCAGCTTGACCGCAGCTCGTTTGACTCGGTCTCCTGAGGTGAGAGTGGTTCCCAGCTCCTCCAGGGAGGTTCCCGCTGACAGCGCTCTGTGCGGGGTAAGTTTTGGTGCAAAGGCACCATTTGTTTTCTGTATTTGATGGCTGCTGAAGGGGTTAAGCGCTGCTCCCAATGTGGGAAACACAGATCAGCAGCGGGGCTTTGCAGCACATGCTGCCTAGATGCTAATGCTGGCACGAGCATGGTGGGCGGTGATTCTTCCCGCCCGCCGGAGTTGGTAGCGGCCACCATTGGAGGCGCCATGTGACTCAACCCTCGTGGTTGCGGAGGGGTCTGAGTGCAGGGGGACGCCTCGTTTTTGAAGTTTCTAGAGGAGCTTTTGCCTCCGCTTCCCCCAATGTGGGGGGCGGATGTACAGGGTGAGTTTTTCTCCCCTGAATTTGTGCTGCTGATGCATAAGGCTTTTATGTTAAAAGAGCACTGCCTGAGTCTCCTGACAATTCCTGTCGGTCTGGGTTGCCTCCAGTTCTTGATAGCCCAGTGTCTTCCCCCGAGCTTTTGGCTGACGCTAAGCGTAGACGAGTTAATACCCCGTCTGAGGGGGACTCTTCACTCTGTTCTCCCCCGTGGTCTAGTTTCGGGGAGTCTGAGGGGTCTGGCAGGCCCTCACGGACTGATGATCCAGATAAGGGTGGCTGCTTGCCACAGGAGTTGGATGACCCTAAAGCGGTTCAGATTTTCCACCGCGACAAGCTGCCAGCACTCATTCTGATACAGGCCCTTGTATTGAAGATCTGGACGAGGGAGCTGCCCTCTTCTATTAATCCTAGGATGGCTAGCACTAAGAAGCCTTCTCGGGGTTTTCCCGTGCATGCTTCCATCCAAGAGCTTATTTCAGCTAAATGGCCTGACCCTGAGGGTCCCTTGAAGGTGGCCAGGGCTATGTGTCACCTTTACCCCCTGAGGGAAAGTCAGTTGACCTTCTTTGGGATGCGTAAAGTGGATGCTTTAGTCACAGCTGTGACTAAAAAGACTACTCTTCCGGTGGAGGGAGGGGTCGCTTTTGAAAGATATGCAGGACCGGTGGCTGGAATCCATCTCGGTCCTTTCCTTACGGGCGTCTGTTTGCAGTTCCTATGCAGCCCAGGCTTGCCTTTCCTGGTTGCAGCAGGCGGTTGAGCAGCCCGCCGATGGAGCAGGTTCCCTTGCTGAGGTCGGCCGTGTATGGAGTCTGTCCTTTCTTTTTTGGCTGATGCCCTTTATGATCTGGTCAGAGCTTCTGCTAAGCAGATGTCTGTGGGGTTGCTGCCCGCCGCCTTCTTTGGCTCTGGCATTGGACGGCTGACATGGCCTCTAAACAAAGGCTGGTGAGGTTACCCTTTCGGGGCCCTTTTTTTATTTGGGAAGGATTTGGAGAAGATTGTAAGGACCTAGGGGACTCTAAGTCCCAACGGTTGCTGAGGATAGGCGAGGCCTTCTTCCAAAAGTCCTTCTTTTCCCTCCTCTTCCAGGCCATGTTTTCGTGTGAAGTTCGCAGGTATCGCCCGGGGCGCTCTGCGGGGTTTGGTCAATGTACCCGTTTCCAGCAGAGGAACTCCTTTCGTTCGGCAAACGCGCGGCGTCCGGGCAACGTCCAGGAGGTTAGGGGCGTCCTCCACAGTGATGGGGCACTATTCCAACCGTCGGTTCCGCCAGTAGGGGTCGTCCTCTCCCTCTTTTTCGAGGAGTGGACCTAGATTACTTCGGATCAGTGGGTCCTAGACCTGATCAGAGGAAGGTTACCAGCTAGAATTTGCCGTTCCAGTAGAAGACGCATGTTTTGGGAGTCCCGAGGCGGCCCTGCCGTCAAGCGGGCGGCAGTATACGAGACCTTGCAGGTGTTGCTGAAGCTCGGAGCGGTGGTTCCAGTTCCTCCCGCCGCACACAGCTGCGGTCGCTACTCCATCTATTTTGTGGGTGCCATGCAAAGGCGGGTGGTTCAGACCTATCCTCGACTTACGCAGAGTCAACGAGGCCTTAGGAGTGTGACAGTTCCGCATGGAAATCCTGCGCTCCGTCATTGCGGCGGTACAGCCAGGAGAGTTTCTTACGTCTCTGGACCTCAAGGCAGCGTACTTGCATATTCTCATCTGGCTGCCGCATCAGCGGTTTCTCCGGTTTACGGTATTCAGCCAACATTTTCAGTTTCACGCCTTGCCTTCGGCCTGGTGACTGCCCCTGGATTTTTTCCAAGATCATGGTGATAGTGGCTTCCTTCTCAGGCGAGAGGGTATCAGAGTTCTCCCTTATCTCGACGACTAAGCTCATCAGAGCGGATTCGGCAGATGAGAGTCGACTTGCCACAGCCAGAGTTGTTACCAGTTCTCACTCTGGGCTGGGTAGTCAATATGCCCAAAAGTCACCTGTCCCCCCTCTCAGTCTTTCGAGTATTTGGGGGTCCGGTTCGACATGGCTTCGGGGTTTGTTTTTCTTCCCAACAGCAGGCGGCTCAAGCTTCAGAATCAGGTCTGCCTGCTCCCTCAGATGCCTCGCCTCGAGCTTGGGACTTTGTTCAGCTCCAGGGATCGATGACAGCCACCATAGAGGTGGTTCCCTTGGCGAGAGCTCACATGAGACCGCTGCAGCTTGCTCTGCTTCAGCAATGGTATCCGATTTCCCAGGAATACCAACGCAGACTACGGTGGCTTCCTGCGACCCAGCGCAGTATGGATTGGTGGCTTTCCGACAGCAGGCTGCAGCAGGGATGCCACTGGCTCTTCCTTTTTGGTGTCTGGTGATAACGGATGCCAGCCTTTCAGGCTGGGGAGCTCATTGTCGGGGATGCTATGCTCAGGGTCTGTTGTCCACCGCGGAAGCGGGATGGTCCATCAATCGCTTGGAACTGAGAGCGATATTTCAGGCTCTTCTGGCCTTCCACAGGACGCTGAAGGGTCTTCCTGTCCGAGTTCTGTCAGACAACACGACAGCAGTGGCCTACATCAATCGCCAGGGCGGCACTCTGTGCAGGGCTTTGGCTGCGGAGGCGTCTCACATCTGCGACTAGGCCGAGCGCCACCTAGAGCTGCTGTCCGCGGCTCACATAGCCGGTCAGAGCAATGTGCAAGCCGATTTCCTCAGCAGACATCAAATTGACCCGGCAGAATGGGAACTGGCAGACGAAGTTTTTCTTCAGATTTGTGCCAATTGGGGGACTCCAGGCTTGGATCTCATGGTGTCAAGCGTAAACGCCAAAGTCCCTCGCTTTTTCAGCAGAAGGAGAGATCCTCGCTCGGCAGGGTTGGATGCTCTGGCTCAACCTTGGCCCTCGGGCCTCCTGTATGTGTTCCCTCCTTGGCCCTTGATAGGGCGAGTTCTTCGGATTCTCATCACCCCGGATTGACCAAGGCGTCCTTGGTACGCGGATCTCCGGTGGATGCTGGTGGATGCGCCTCTTCCTTTAACTCTGGTTCTGAACCTGTTAGTTCAGGGTCCGGTGACTATGGAAGATTCCTTGCCGCTTTGGTCTTGCGGCCTGGCTCTTGAGAGGGCGCAATTGAGGGACAAGGGCTGTTCTAATAAGGTTATTGCCACGCTCTTGCAGGCTCGCACGCAGTCTACCTTTACGACTTATGCGCGGATCTGGCGCACTTTTGAGGCATGGTGTACGCCAAAGTCTATTTTGCCGACTCTAGCGACAGTCTCGCTCTTGCTGGACTTTTTACAGGATGGGCCTACAAAAGGGCTTGGCCTACAATTCCCTTTGAGTTCAAGTGGCAGCGTTGGCCTGCTTCCGGAGGAAAGTCTCCGGATTGTCCCTTGCTGCCCATCCGGATATTCTCCGTTTTCTCAGAGGGGCGCTTCGTCTCCGTCCTCCTTTTGCGGTACCTTGTCCGGCTTGGAACCTGGGGCTTGTTTTGAAGGCGCTCCAGTGATCTCCATTTGAGCCTCTTAAACGGGCTTCTGAGAAGGTTGTGACTCTCAAGACAGTTTTTTTTTTTTTTAGTGGCAATGACGTCTGCTCGAAGAGTGTCTGAGCTTCAGGCTCTTTCCTGTCGGGATCCTTTTCTGCAGTTCTCGGAATCTGGGGTAACTGTTCGTTACGGTGCCTTCTTTCTGTCTAAGGTGGTTTCAGCTTTTCACCTCAACCAGCCCATCTTTCTTCCTTCCTTGTCTAAGGAGGAGTTTCCGGACTCCTTTGGGCAATTGTGCCTTTGGATGTCCGCAGGGCTCTGTGGCAGTATCTGCAGATGTCAAATGAGTTTAGAAATTCTGATCATTTATTTGTTCTGTGGCAGGTCCCCGACAGGGGTTTCTGGCGTCTAAGGCCACTATAGCCCGATGGCTTAAGGAACTCATTTTTTCAGCTTACCTGCTTTCAGGGCAGTCACTGCCTGAAGCGTTTTTAAAGCGCACTCTACGAGGGCAATGTCCTCGTCGTGGGCTGAAATGGGTGTTTTTTTCTGTTCGGAGATCTGTCGTGTGGCTACCTGGGTTTCTCAGCTCTCTTTCGTGCGGCATTACAGGCTGGATGTGGCCAGCGCGGCAGGATGCGCATTTTGGAGCACAAGTGGGTACCCCTGCTTAGGGAGTGCTTTGGTACATCCCATCAGTTAATGGATTCATCTGCTGTTCATGACAAGGAAGGGAAAATTAGGTTCTTACCTTGATAATTTTCTTTCCTTTAGCCACAGCAGATGAATCCATGATCCCTTCCTGACTGACTTTAGTTTTTGTACAGATGTTGCATACAGACATTGTGCCTCATCAGGAGTACTTGAAGACAAGCTATCAGAGTTTCTGCATGCTGTTTTTATTGCAGGAGGTTGATAACGTCCCTCCTTTGATTATTGCCCCGGTTCTGGGGCGTTTGTTATATTGCCTTTATTCACTCTGCTTTGGGAAATTTCATATACTGAAGGCAGAGGGAGTTGGGCATCCTGGAACACCATGTGCTTTCAGTGTTCTCTATCTCCACCTTCTGGTAGGCGGATACAACCCATCAGTTAATGGATTCATCTGCTGTGACTAAAGGACAAAAAATTATCAAGGTAAGAACCTAATTTTCCCTTCCTTTCTCTCCCATTCATGAGCAGCATGACCCCCCTCTCCTGTCCATTCCTCTTCTATGTGCTGCATTTCTCCCTTTTCCCTTCCCTTCATGTATGACATCTCTCCATCTCCTCTCCTTTCTTTCCCTCTCATCCACATGCAGCTTGTCTCCCCCCCCCCCCCCCCCCCCATTTCTCCCTCTCATCCAAATGCAGCTTGTCCCCTGTCTCTCCCTTTTCTCATCCTCTCAGCTTGACCCCATCTCCCCCTTGTCTCATCCACTCAGCTTATCCCCTGTCTCTCCCTCACCCTGTCGTGCAGTAGGCCTACCTTTTACATCCCTGGTGGTCCAGTGGTCAGCTGAGGCAAGAGCGATCCTCCTACATAAGAGCATAAGAATAGCCATACTGGCTCAGACCAGTTGTCTATCTAATCCAGTATCCTGCTTTCAACAGTGGCCAATCCAGGTCACAAGTACCTGGCAGAAACACAACTAGTAGCAACATTCCATGCTACCAATCCCAGGGCAAGAAGTGGCTTCCCCATGTCTATCTCAATAGCAGAGTATGGACATTTCCTCCAGGAACTTGTCCAAATGTTTTGAATACACTAACCACTGTTACATGCTCCGGCAATGAGTTCCAGAGCTTAACAATGAGCCCTGGCCAGAAAGTCACTAAAAATACTATGCTGTTCAGTTCTCCCAAAAAACAAGGTCAGCCAACCACAACATGGCTGCTGTCATACTGATCAAGTGGATTATGTATCTCCTCTCCGAGCCCACTCCCTTACTTTACCCTTATTCTCCCCCATGTTTTTTTAGAGGGGGGGGGGGGAGGAAAGGGGGACTGCCCTCCCAGGCTCACACAAGCAGCCCTCATTCAGGGTAGGAACCAAATTGGGAAGAGAGCTGGAATGGGGGGAGTGAGTCCTAACACCCTTGAAATGCTACGCAGGTGGGGCTGGAGTCTTGAAGCCAGCACCTGGGGTGCACAGCCAGCAACAAAAAACACATTTTGTTTCCTCCTGCCGCTAAACCCCAATGTACCAGTGTTCAGGGGAACCGGACATAGACCCCCACATGGATGGGTGGTTCCCCTTTTCTGCAAACTACACCTACACTCCCCGCTCCTCAACCCAGGGGCCATTCAGAATTGGATGAGGATCCCAGCAGCACATGCTCTAGTTCAACCCGGCACACACACCCTGTAGAGATGTGTGTGTGATCCATGCACATGTGTGAAAATGTGAGGCTGTCATAGAATGGTTTTGTTGCAAAGTAAAGTTTGAATTTGGCCAATGTGATGTTAGCTGATTTACTTGTGGGATATAGTGCTACTTTCTGACTAGGTGGAATGATAACCAGTCATCTTAAGAACAGTTCTCATGATGCCTCCTTTTTTTAAGGGTCCCTTCTGTTTTTCTTTCACTCTTTACAATGATCAGCTGATGCACACAAGCAGTGTCTTTAGTATCAGCTTGTACTCTGACTTGTGTTTCAGCCGATAGTTTCCATGGTGTATTACTGGAGGAGGTCAGGCTGAGAAGTAAGAGAATATGTATCCAGGGCCAAGGAGTCCTGTGGTAGCTTAGGGGTAAGTAACGGATACCTTATTTAAGAAGCGTTCTGAATTCTTCTTCATCAAGAAAGAAGACAACTAAGGCTTGTCTCTTCCCTGATTGTAGGAAAAGATTGTATAGCCACTTTGGTCAATCCTTTAGAATTGGTAAGTTGGGATATAAATATAGTATAATGTCCACCTCAAGTCTGTGGGTGTCTTTTATTTGCAGACTTTAGTTTTCAAATGTTAAATTTTCCTTTGAAGATTTGAATTGGGAAGAGTACACAGATTGTACCTGCTATTTATGTAGGTAGCTATTCAATAACAAAATAACCCCAAGTTCCAGGTATGTGATCAATTTTCAAACAATATTTAATATTATTTTCAAATTTTCATATATCTATCTATCTATATATATATATATATATATAAAATATATGGAGCGAGATACAAAATCTAATGTTTATAATGTATATGAATAGAGAATACAATTTTATTTGTGCTCGGAAGTCCAAAAGGAAGGCACCTCTTGGTTTTCTACATTGCACAAATGCATCCACACAGTTCTGCAATTTTAAGTTTTCTTCTGGGAAGACCCTGTATGAACTAGCTCAAAATCAGTTAGCATGCACTTATAATGGGGAAAAAAAACAGCTGTCCACAACAGTGGTCCAACCAGTCCTTTTCAGAAGTTCTCTTTAGTTGAAAATACTCCAAAATGAAAATATACAAAA
Organism: Microcaecilia unicolor; assembly: GCF_901765095.1. NCBI lineage: Eukaryota > Metazoa > Chordata > Amphibia > Gymnophiona > Siphonopidae > Microcaecilia > Microcaecilia unicolor. The sequence continues at coordinate 55,224 of NW_021963631.1, read as the reverse complement.
CCAGGGTCCCTCTACAGTGCGGTGCAGACATAGTTCCAAAATCAGCATGATAGAAATGTGCCTGACTCACCTCAACAAGGATCCAAATTTTGCCAAATTGGCTTCTTCAGGGGTTCTATAATCAATTCAACACTACACAAAACAAAATATAATTTATCCTTCAAAAGCTTTAAGGCAAAAGTAGCAAAACAAAAAACTTTACATATTTAAAGTGTTCACAGGTCAGAAAACAACTCTGTCATATTTACATGACAGTCTCGGCTGTCTCATATGCCGAGCCTCAGTTTCACTTCAAGACTTTGTGTATATGACATAATGTGCAGGCAGATACACAATTACAATTATAACCCAACCCATTCCACTTCTTAAGTCCCTTTGGTCCAACTGTTTGCCAGGAGTAAATGAACCACTGCTCCTTCCTGAGAAGGATTTAAGTGACATCTCCTCCACTTTCCAAGTGTACCTTTACCAACATCACAAAGTGTAATTCCTCTGTCCTGTGTTTCGCTTCCTGCCGGTGTTGAACTAGAGGAGCTTCCACACGAGTCTGATATAAATTACTCGGATGTTCTGCTTTATGGATTTTTCTTCTTCTTTTTGACTGTCTAATATGAAAAAGATTTCAGGGGCATTTAAAGCAATAGACTATTTCTGAGGTATTACAATCGGAGGCACTTTGACATGAAGTATGAGAACTGGGGGATTTTCAGTCAGTGAAGAGAGGGAAGGCACCTCATCTTTGAAATAAGATGAGGGAAGCAAGGGAGGGGAGCTTTTCATGCTTTAAATCTGGTGCCAGGAGAGATCATTGGCTTTTTATTAATGTTTTTTTCAAGAGGAATTAAATGTTTATTATTAGATCTAACCAGCCAAGTTAAAGAAAGCTGGTCGGATTTTGACTACTATGTAGGAGAGTTTTCAGCTAAAAATCAAGCATGTTGGGTTTGTCTGAAAATACATTTAAAGATAACTGGCTGTCTTAATCTGCTTAGTGGGTCTTAGAAAACGGATCCCAGTATAACTTAAAATCTGATTGTTAGAAAAATCTGTTTCATTTTTTTAAGCATTATCCCCCTGTTCTATAAAGGTTGCCCAAAATTGCACTTTTCACATTTAGGCACGATTCCTATTTGTGCATGCAATTTAATTGAATGACAAGCCAATTAGTGCCAATTGGCTTTTTAACAAGCATTTATTGGCACTGATTAGATTTAATTGGGTGTTATGTGCATAAAGATATGCACAGAATCAATGCCTAAAATTTATGCTTGGCCTGAAAAAGGGGGTGCAGAAAGGGGACGGTCATGGGTGCTTTGGGGCAGAATGGGGTTGTGATTTTGAGTTACATGCGTAATTACAGAATAAAGGTGCTCTGCATGTAAATTAAGGCACAGGCATTTACACCACATTTTCATTGGTGCAAATGGTCACGCCTAAATTTACATTATTCTGTAAACCGTGCCAAACTTTAGGTGCAACTTATAGAATACCACTGAAGCGGGTTTTTCTTGGCACCGATTTTTTAGGTGCCATTTACTGAATCTAGCCCTAAGCCCTATTTGGATTATCATATTGTAGAATAGTAAGTATTCCACTGGTTTGATAGTTTTGTTATTTATATATTATGGTAGTTTCCCTTCTTTTGTGAAATAAATGATGTCTCTGGCAAAACTTGTCTATGATACTAGGTTTTTCTTCATGGTTCTACATAATCGTTCTGGTTGATTTTAGCTATCCACTAACCCATACTTTTGTTTTGTGTGTTTGAAGAGCTCAGAATGTTTTTAAACTGTTGTACCTTTCCTTTTGTTCAAGTTGTAGAGAAATCGGAGAATGCTGCTGAACATACATGTCAACTCTGTGGAGGTTGGTTTGATACTAAAATTGGATTGTCAAATCATGTTCGAGGACACTTAAAAAGGCTTGGTAAAACAAAGTGGGATGCTCACAAGTCTCCAATCTGTGTTCTGAATGAAATGTTGCAGAATGAAGAAAAATATGAAATAATCCTAAAAACATTGAACAAAAAGCGCATTATTCCTAGACCTTTCGTAGCCCAGAAGTTTGCAGCAAGTGATAACTTATCTGCAAATGCTATACCTCTTGAAGCACACCACAATGGCCTAAAGACTGAACCTGTGTCTGTGCAAATGTTTCAGGAAGAAGGGCTGAATTTATCAAATGAATGTGATGAAGCAGTACTACATGGTGAAAAAAGAAATCAGTCCCTTTCGCTGATTGAACTTCTCAAAAATAAAAGATTTGGAGATGAAAGGAGTCTAGATGTTTCCCCTCAGAAGATTTATAATCAAACTGCAAGGAAGAGGTTTGTTCAGAAATGTGTTCTTCCAATAAATGAAGACTGTTCATTAATATATCAACCACAAAAAGCAATGGACTTCACTATACAGTCAGGTAAGTGTTCACTTAAATTTGTTTGCTTTAATTTGAAAGCAATTTACAGTGGTGGAAGATGTTTCTCTACTTTAAAAAGTGCTCTTAAATTGCTCTCATTTTGAGTACTTCAAGATTGTTCATTTCTCTCCATGGCTATGATTGTTTTATTTTAGTAGCTGCAATAACTGATGTTTTATTTCTACATAATGCTCTCTAGTGTATATATCCTTGTCAATTCAGATCCACCATTGGGCTTGTGGTATTAATGACTACATAATTAGGTGCAATCATTGTTTCATAGAAAAAGAAATGGGATATAAGTTAAACAGCAAATCTTAGAACACACTTTGCTTAATTAAAGAATTAATAATAAAGCCACAGAGTAGTAGAAAGATGCTTTCCTTGGATGGAAGAAGGATAGAAAGTGCAGGAAATAAGTAGAGAATGGAAATGGTGGATGGTGACCACCATTTTGCTAAAGACCCCATTTGCGGCAGATATTTGAAGAATTTAAAGAAAGTACATCTTATTTCTTTTCATTTATGCAAAGGTATATTTATTAATATGAGAATTCTATATATTCCAATGCAGTTCTAAAACATTTTAATTGTTGTGTTACGTAGTCCCACTTAAGATGTTAACGCAAAAGCCTGAATGAGTACTTTTTCAGCACTGAAGTAGACAAACTAACATTTGAAAGTCTAGTCTGTTTTACTGTTTTGTTTAAATTGCAAGTTGATGGTAAACCTAACTTGAAAAAATATTAACCTTGTGTTGATGTAGGTCTGTTTCTGTCACGTGCAGTCAAAAAAGGAATTATATTTTATTCACAACTTTTCAAATATTTAGTCAACTACTAAACCCAATATCCCTTTTTCATTAAAGTTGATGTAATCATGTCATTTATATGTGATGGTCATCTTGTGATTCAAATCTTTTTGGAGAAGGCTTTAATCGGTACTATGTTCAAAAATTGTATTTATTTAGTGCATCTGATATACTGCAGAGACCTTCACATAAGCATACAGTGGTTAACAAGTACATTTTTCTATACAGGTACTATTACTGTCATGATGAATGGGCTCAGAAACGTAGAACATTATGACAGATACACGATATGGGCTATCCACTCTGCCGTTCATACCAGTTAGTAAGCTCTACAATTCAGGTACAGTCAGTGCTATGCTGGAGCCGGCTCGCAAGAGCCTGTGGTTAGTTTTTGTGACATTTTGCAAGCCGGTTGTTGAGACAGGGCGAGCTGGTTTGCCTCTCCTCCCCCTGAGTCGCAGGGTCCCATCACACATACCTGAAGGCAGCCGCCCTGGTGATCTAGTGGATTCTTCGGGACAGGAAAGATCCCCAGTCTTTCCTGCCCATTGCCAGCGCTGAACCTCTCGCTGCCACATTTGTCTTTAAAAATGACTGCTGAGACTTCCAGTGGCAGCCTCGCAAGACTTCCACTGGAGGCCGCCCCAAATTGCAGGGCTGGCTGTACCCTGGGAAGACAGCCTGTTGTTAAAAATTTACCAGCACACCACTGGGTACTGTAGTCATCTCCACCACCTTTTCTGAGATGGTGTATCAAGTATCTATCACAATATGATTCTGTAACCAAGGTGGGATAAGGTTTAGAATTTGGAAATATATTTCTAAGCTCTCAGCAGAAACTGCAGGTGTGGATGGGAAAAGTAGTAGAAATGGGGAGCTAATCGACTTCCGGTGGAGCCGAAAAACAACATGGTCGCCGTGAGCCGAGCTCTGTAAGGCCCCCAGGTCCGCAGAAGCGGGACCACCTCCCGAAGAGAACAACATCGGCGAAAGTCAGCGGGAACGCGAGGCAGCGAGCAGAGATCTTTAAAAAACTCCGACGGAGCAGAGAGAGAGGAAAGAGTGACCGCATCGTGGCGAGCTTCAAGATGGCGGCCGCTGCCGGGACGAGCCGCACAGGGAGAGAGCACTGAGAAGGAGTTAGGCGGAGAGCAGCAATAGCGAGCTCCTGCGGTGGCCCTAACGTAGGGTGAAGCAAAGAGCAGAGGCAGGAGCAGTGAAGGCTGGAGAGAAAGGGAGCAAGATTCCCAAGTACGCTACCCCACCCCCCACCCCGTCGTGGTGGAGCAAGCCCACAGTAGCAGCAGGGGAACCCTGCAGAAGACAGGAGGAGAAGGGATCGAGCTGTGGAGCAAGAGAGCAGTTGGAGAAGGGGGGAGAACGCTGTTCTGACCCACAGGGCACTGGGGGAGAAGGAGAACTGAAGTGAAAAGTGGAATTAAAGCTGCCGGGGGAAGAGCCACACACACACACACACCGGTCAAAGAAGAAGTTGAGCTACTGCTTTAAGTGCAGATACTAACTTTGGATTGCAGGTAACAGGAGAATATTAAGCAGCTCCAGAGAGCTGGTGTGGTGGGAAGAATACAGAACATCAAACACTACAACTGAATCAGCATCCATTACCCGAGGGGACAATATTCCAGGCGACACCGGAGGTGGATATATGTTCCTATCTCGCAAGGGGCGATAAGAAGCACAAAGAGCACAGCCACCAGGAGTACAGAGACTGTTTTAATAACATACGCCTGGCTGAAAGAGATATAAAGAATGCCACCGAAAAAGAGTTTGGATAAATTCAGGTACGGAGCAGACCAGGCGGGGAAGGCGAAGCAGGAGGTGGCAGGACCTGCACAGGACGCAGACAAAATGGTTACGATCCCCTCGGACTCCGAAGATGACATCCATAGAGAGACGGAGGAGAATACTGAAGAAATCAGCAAAGCTGATGTGGTGGGATGGTTCAAGGAGCTGAAGGCAGATCTGGAAAGGATACCGAAAGGACATCCAGGGAACACTCAGAGAGATCAGGATGGAGATTAAAGACATGGGGATTCGGGTGCAAGAAATAGAGGATAAGATGGAAACAGTACAGGCTGAAGCTTGGAGGAAACATGTAGAGTCCCAGAAATCAGCAATAGAGATCCAGCAGTTAAAAGATCAGGTGGAGGACCTGGAAAATAGGTCCCGCCAAAATAATTTGCGGTTTAAAGGAATACCAGAGCTGGACATTTTCAGCAATTGCGAGGCGGTGATCCAGGAACTGTGTCAATACGTCTTAAACCCAGAGGGTGAAGCAGGGCAAAGGACCATTAGTTTGCAATGAGTACACCGCAGTGCGGGCTCTCAAAGAGGAACAGCCCCGAGAGATATCATAGCCTGTTTTTTGGATTTCCCTATTAAAGAAAGGATTTTGACAAAGGCAAGGCAACAGAAGGTGATTCACTGGAAAAATTACAAAATAGGAATATACCAGGACTTGGCAGGAATAACGCTGCAGCGTCGAAGAGCAATGGGAGAAGTGACTAGTTACATGAGAACTAATGGGATTAGATATCGCTGGCTCTTCCCCTTTGCAATTTGGCTTACAGTTGAGGGAAAGTCACGAAAGGTGAAGACACCTACAGAAGCATGGGAGACGCTGTGAATGCTGGGATGTAAGGGACTACCAGCGCGGGAGAAACAGCTGCCGGAGAATGAGGAGCCAAGAGCAGATTCGGCATGGCAGATGGCGACCAACAGAGGGAAGAAATCTGACAAAAGCGCCTCCTGAAACTCTAAGGAAAAAAGAGAGAAGATAGACTGGAGATGTATGATATGTTCTATGTTTGGGGTAAACAGTTGGGGGGTGAGATGATTCCTGGGGGGGGGGGGAGTTCTGGGGGGGGGGGGGGGGCGAGACATTTATCCATTGAGGTAAAAGAGAGGGGGGTGGGAGAGACAGGAGTGGGGTATGGGGGCCCGGGGGGTAAGAACGGAGCGATCTTTCTAATTGTCGGACGAACAAGGGTCCGGAGAAAGGAAAGGGAGGGAGGGAGGGAGGGAAAGACAGGGAAATAAGGGGGGTATTTTTGGAGGGAGGAGGGGGATGGGGAAAGGAATAAGGTTAGGATCCTGGAATGTCAATGGGCACAATAACCCAGGGAAAAGAGCAAGGGTAATGAAGAAACTAAACAGGTTGCGATGGGAGGTGGTGATGCTACAGGAGACTCACTTAAGACCCAGGGATGGCTATCTGCTCAGAGGGAAAAGGTATAAAGAGGTAGTGACGCACCAAGCTACAGGGGGGAAGAGGGTGGGGGGAGTGGCCATATTGATAGGACAGACAAGCGGGATAATAATAGAAAAGGAATTTAAAGATACAACAGGGAGATGTGTGGCCTTAAGGGGCCGGATACAGGGAAGGGAGATAACTCTGATCAACATCTAAGCCCCCAACACGGGACATGGGGAGTTTTTCCAGAATCTGTGGGACAAGATCCAAGGATTCATAAGGGGACAGGTGATAATAGGAGGGGATCTCAATATAGCCCCAGATGTGCGGTTGGACCACTCGGGGGGTGGAGGATATCAGTCAAGCTCGGGAAGAAAGGCACTTCAGAGATTCTTGCGACAGTTGGAGTTGGTGGATAGTTGGAGGTTGATATATGGCATGCAGCGGGGATACACCTTTTACTCCCATGCAGCTAGCTCCTATACGAGAATAGACGGGTTGTGGGTGCACCGCAACGGGGTACAGATGATAACAGAGGCAGAAATAGAATCTATACACATTTCTGATCATGCGCCTGTATGGCTTAGCTTGCAGGGATGGGGCTACGGGAAGAGAAACACGATCTGGAAATTGAATAAATCTCTTTTGGGGGAGGAGCAGGTGAGGGAGGAGGTGCAGGCCACTATGCAGGAATATCAATGACACGGGAAGTGAGGGATGGGACCTTGTGGGATGCAATGAAGGCAGTGGTGAGGGGAGTACTGATCAAACGGGGGGCGAGAAAGAAAAGAGAGAGGGGGCAGGCGATGATGTTGATGAGAAGGAGAATGAATAAATTAGAAAAGACCCACCAGAGAAATCCCTCAGCAAGGGTATTGGCTGAACTTAAAAAGACCAGGGGGGAGATGGACCGGGCACAGATGGAGGAGATTGAATATATGAGAATGCGCACGCGTCAGCAGTACTTTGAATTTGCTAACAAATCAAGTGCAATGCTGGCCAGATGTTTGAGGGCTAGGAGGGGCAAGTCAACGATACAGAAAATAAGAGACGAGAAGGGAGGGTGGCGGTATACCGATAAGGACATTGAAGAAGAATTCTTAAAGTACTATAAGGAATTGTACACAGCACCGGAAGGGGAACAGCGGGAGGATATAGCTCGGTACTTAAATCAGATCCCCCTGCGTAAATTAAGTGGGGAGGAGAGTAAGAGGATGGGGGAGCCTATAGGACTAGGAGAAATACAGAGGGTTATTAAAAACCTTCCCAATGGAAAGGCCCCGGGGCTAGATGGGTATATGGCCTGGTTTTATAAATACTTTGAGAGCCTGGTAAGCCCTATGCTAATGAGGGTGGGAAATGGAGTCCTGGAAGGCGAGGAGCTTCCAGGTTCCTTGATGGAGGCGGGAGTGGTAGTCATACCCAAACCGGGAAAAGATCAGACTAGGTGCGGGTCCTACAGACCCATCTCCCTAATAAATGTAGATGCTAAAATTATTGCTAAAGTGTTAGCAAATAGACTGTTACCGAAACTGATCCATATGGATCAAGCGGGATTTATCCCAGGGAGACAAGTGGGGGATAATATTAGGAGGACGCTGCATTTGTTATGGGAAGCTCAAAAAACGGAAGGGGGAATGGCAATATTATCGATGGACGCGGAAAAGACGTTTGATAAGGTAAACTGGGGGGTTTGCGGGAGGTGCTGGATAGGATGGGGCTGGGAGGAAACTTTAGTTTATGGATTGAAGCTTTATATAGGAGCCCGAGAGCCAGCTTGAATATCAATGGGGGGTTATTCTGCCTTTTTCCCAGTAAGTAGGGGGACTAGACAAGGGTGCCCGCTGTCCCCACTTTTGTTTGCCTTATACATAGAGCCGATAGCAGAAAAGATACGAGTGCATCCGGGGCTGAAAGGGATGAGGAGAGGGGAGAGAGAACACCGTATAGCATTATTTGCAGACGATATGTTATTGTATGTGAAGGACCCGGGGAGAAGCTATCGGTGATTCAAGGGATCTTTGAAGAGTATGGTAGATATGCAGGGTTGAAAATAAACACGGAAAAAAGCAAGATTTTGGGAATATCGTTGCATAAAGAGGAAGAGTCAATGGTGAGGGAGAGGTATGAATTTAAATGGACGCCACATAAACTTAGGTATTTGGGGATACAGATACCAGGGAACTTAAACAGAGTATTTCAACTTAATTATGGCTGTTTGCAGGAGCAGATTAGAAATGATTTGTTGAGATGGAAAAATAAATGGCTTTCCTGGTGTGGGAAAATGGCAGTGATTAAAATGAATGTGCTCCCGCGCATATTTTTATTTCAAGCACAGCCTGTAGCGGTACCGAAGCCATTTCTTAGGAGGCTACAAAGCTCCTTAATGAAATTTATATGGGGAAACAAGAAACCGCGACTAGTGCAAAGAATTTTGTGGGGAGGGGAGGGAGAGTGGTCTCAAATCTGGAGTGGTATTACTGGGGAGGTCAAATGAGGATGATCTTAGATTGGGAAAGGGGGATAAAGAAACCGGCGGTACAGGTGGAACAGTCATACTGGCCACAAAGAAGCTTGAGATCACTACTGTGGATGACGGATTCTATAGGGAAAGGGCAGCAGGGGGATAAGAGTCCATATCTATTGCACTTATTAGAATTGTGGGGGAAAATAAGGAAATGGTGGGGGTGGACAGAAGGAGTATCGTCTTTGGCATCCATATGGTGGGAACCCAAGTTCGGGGCGGGCAGGGAAAATGCAGCATTTGCAAGATGGGAGCAGAAGGGAGTGGTGAAATTCAGGGACGTGCTGCATGGGAGTGGAATAATGAGTTTTGAAGAGGTGAGTGCCCGATATAGGATCTCAGAGGCAGAGAGATTTGCATATATGCAATTAAAACATTTTATGGATAAAGAGGGGTGGAAGAGGGGATATCCCAGGGATAAGGAAAGTTTAGAGAATCTGTGGATATTACTGGGGAGAGTCCCAAAACCCATATCGGTTATATACAGATTTCTCCAAGGGGCTGAGGATAAAAAATACCCATTTCAGGAAGCTTGGGAAAGGGATATGAAATACCAATTTACAGAGAGGGAATGGGAAAATATATGTGGGGAAGTACAAAAAGCCTCGGTCTGTGCGTTAATACAGGAAAACGCGTACAAGGTTCTTACAAGATGGTACTATACCCCAGAGAGGCTAAAAAAGATGTACACAGGAGCATCAGATGTGTGTTGGAGATGCAAAAGCCAGAAAAGCACATTTCTACATGTGTGGTGGACATGTGGGAGGGTGGTACCGTTTTGGGAGGCAGTGATGAGAGCGCTGGCCCGCACGATGGGAATATCCTTGGTGTGTGGGCTGCGACAAAGCTTATTAGGAATGTATAATGAGCGAGAAGAGTGGGAGGAAAGTAAATTGATGCGGTGGGGATTGGCAGCGGCTAAGTGCCTCCTCGCGCGCTGCTGGAAATCAGTAGAACCCCCCCCCCCCCCCCCCCCCCCCCCCGAAATTAGAGGATTGGAAGATCAAAGTGAGACTTTTGTGGCATATGGAACTCTTAACAGTATACAGAAGGGAGGGTGAGCTCCGAAGAAAAAGGGGATGGGCAAGACTTCAACAAATGATTGAGGGATTATAAGGGGGCGAGGATACATTCCAGGGAAAGGAGATAGGTAAGAAGGGGGGGAGGGTTTGACTCAGGACAACTGGACTGACGGAGGGGGGGGGAGGGAGGGGAGGGGGTAGATAGGAGGGTAAAGTTTTCACCACCTGTGTTAGTTAAGGAGCAAAAATAAAGCTGGGAATGGTATAGAATGGAACATGGATGGTGGGAATGGTAATAAGAGAATGGAGTGAAAATAGCAAGATGTGTTAATGTGATTTAAAAAAAAAAGGTTAGTGTGACAGCCAATATAGTGGAAAGATGTAAAGAAATGGATCTATATGAGGTGAATACCCGATGGACTGTTTACACAAAGGTTTCAAAGTGTTATCAAAGGTTGTAAAATAAAACATTCAATAAAATTTAAAGTTAAAAAAAAAAAGAAATGGGGAGCTAATCTGTATTGATGTAAGCAGTTGAAAGCTCTTAGTTTTTTTCAGTTCAATGTATTTGAGTTGTAGAGCAAAGTAAAGTTTATAAATTTAGTAAGATTTAATTGCCCTTATGATTTGAACAATAAAAGCCGAGTTTCCACAAACATTTTGCTGTCCAAAAAGGCTGGAACTGTTTGGAAGGATGTACACCTTGATCAAAACCTCCACCACTAAACTTAGAGAATTGGAAAGAGCTGACATGTACTCACTAGAAAAAATCTTGAACAAGTTCTCAATAAGAAAATCTAGATTCAGCTGACTTGATAAAGAAATTGAAGCACCTGCCATAGGGTAATTCAAAGGGAGAATGATGAAGTGAGAAGTGCTGCTGTCTGTTCTGTCATACATGCAAGTCACCCACTTGCCTGGGAAACCATAAAGTTCTTCAAACTGATCACAGAAAGTTTCTGAAGAAAAGAGCTACTGACAGGAATTCTAGAGCAAATACGAAACAGTTTTGCAAGTATGTCAGGAGCTAAAACTATTAAGTAGTACTGGAGCAGATCATAGCTAGACTATTACTTTATCTGAAGAAAATAAGGTAGTAGTGAAGATTCAGCTAGAGAGGTTTGGGGCACAAAACTTGTGATCAGTAGACATTTAAATAAACTGTTGAGAATAAACCTTGTGAGAAGAACCACTAATATTGCTTAGTATATTGTAGGATTTTTATTTATTTTTAGATTTTTTTTTATTTATTGAGTGGAGAAGAAAGGTACTAGTTCATATCAAATTCTGCAGAAGAAAGTAGAAAGGATGCTCTTACAGAACCCATATATCATCAGTGCTACAAAAAGCCAAATTTTCACTTGGAACAAAAGACAGATGGAGTGAGCCCCTTGCCATGGTACATCCAGTCGCCGATAAGTGATAACTCAAAGGACTGAAGGGCCTGGTGTAGAGCCATAGCAAGGAAGCAGGACTACAGAGCTGAACTTGGATCAGGAAGAAGGCCAGGCAAACAGAGATTCCAGAGGCAATAGTCCAGGAGTCTGAGGTCAGAGATATACTTCTGCTGTTATAAAACATTGCCACCATCAGGGCATACTATGTACTGAATTAATGGGATCTACCAAGGGCTTGTCTAACTCCTCAGCAACCACAGGGTTATGTTCCCCTGGTCTTTCCTTGGCACCTTAGTACCTTAGTTGACCTCCCCCCCCCCCCCCCCCCCAGCTCCACACTATATCCACTGAAGGCTTTTGCATATCTATATAAATAATTCTCACCTCAAACATTCTGAAGCTCACTCTGTGGCAGGGAAACACTGAAGCCCTGCACTGTTGGTAGGCTAGGCTGTCAGCACCACTCACTGTCACTCATGCACCACTCACTGTCACTCATAGACCCGCCCTCAGCCATGCCCCTTCCGCACATAATTCGCAACCCCAACGTTCTAATGAAGCTGCAGCTTCCGAGGTGACATAGATCGGAATTTTTCCCCATGAGTGTCTGCCCTGCCCTCACGTCACAACGTGATGTCGAGGGTGTGGGTATGACACTCAGCGAATCGCATCACTCAGCCTACCCCCCCCCCCCCCCACATTGCCACCGCTACCACCCTCCACCACCACCCCCAATGTCGCCGCACCCAGTACTCAAGCCTCCACCACAGATCGCCGCCGCTCCCCCCCCTCCCTCCGTCCGACGTCAGCTGTGTTAAAAAGGAAGTGGGGCACCGCAGGCAGCCATCACCTATCAGCTCTGCATCCTCTACTCCTCTCACGTCACTGCCCCTGCAGTAGAACCCCAACGACATGAGAGGTGAGAGCAGGAAAACCTTGCTAGCGCCCGTTTCATTTGTTTCAGAAACAGGCCTTTCTTACTAGTTTTGTAATAAGATACATCAGTTCAAATAACTGCAAAGAACTGATAATGGAGGCTAAAAAGGAAAGGTTGATGTTTTTGTGTGCTTGGGGCCCTGGCACATCGCTATATTCACAGAACGAAGGGTGGTTTGTTCAGACTGTGCATAAACACAAGTGTTACTAAGCACAAGGGTTCTTAGTATCATATGAACAGATACAGACATCATCTGTTTTAAACCCCTCCATGTTGCTTATTGAAAATGTAATGATCAGGATATACTTTTAAAGAATGTCTATTCCCTCTTAGCAAACTGGTTGAACCTGTTCACTTGGGGGGGGGGGGGGGGGGGCGAGTTTTGATTTTACAAAAAATAAATTAAGTAAACATTTCTCAAAATGATCTGATCACAAAGAAAACAAGGGAACTCATCACATTCTAGACTTAAGGGCCTTGAACAAATTCCTGATAATACAACTTCAAATTGGCTCCCTTGAGCACCTTAATCCTGTTTCTGCAAAAAGGGAACTGACTATACTAATGTTGCTACTAATTGGGTTTCTGCCAGGCACTTGTAACCTGGGTTGGCCACTACTGGAAGCAGGATATTGGGCTAGATTAATCATTGTTCTGACCCAATATGGCTGTTCTTATGAGATACCTGAATCACATGAAATGTTCTCAGATTTATCTTACAGGAGCACCATTTCTAGAATTACATGCATCCCTGTGGCGTAGTGTCTACTTCACAAGTATTCACAAAATGTGTAGTCATTGTAGTATACCTACACAAGCTGGGGGTACACATGTACCCCTATCTAGACAACTGATTAAGAGCACACCTTAGGAAGGGGCCTTGAGCGCTTACTACAAATTACCCTAAATCTCATCTGTTGCCTGTCATTTCAATATTCATACTAGCTCTGCTAGCCATGACTTGGAATAAAAGCTTTTCTTCCCCTCCCTCCCCCTTCCCCCAAAAATATATTTAGTGTCTGTCTTGACAGAAGTAAGGAGGAGCATAGGTGTGACTGTACCAAAAAAAAAAAAGCCTGCCACCCCAGTTTGGGACCATATGCCCAAAATATGAGCAGCCCAGACCTTGGGTGCAAATATGCAAAAAGTGCCCCCAACATCCCCCTGAAGTGGGGATCTCATTTGGTTGCAGGTAGTCCTAGCCCCTGGTGCCGGTTCCACATTACCCACTACTGCTGTTAAGCCACTTCCCAGGACAAGCATTAGTAAAGCAGAGAAAGCCCATAGTCCTTCGTGTATGCCCCTGATATACACTTCCTGTTTGAGGGGATGGGACTGGAAGAGCCTTTAGCAGCATGTGCAAGATGGATGGCTCCGCAGCTTCTTTGTGCTTTATTGCTACTGCCACACATCAAGCCGGAAGCAGCAGTAGCAGAGGATGGTAGCGAACAGAAGAGGTGTGTTGCTGGATTACTAGCAGTTTCGCACCTAACTGCCTGCAGTTAGGTGCAATTATTTATACCAACTATTAAGCTCGCACCTAAGGATAAGCCCAAAACTGTGGACTTACATGTTTAACTGCCGTAATAGAATAACTGCCTTATAGCACACATCATCTCAGCACTTAAATTTAGGTGACCTTTTGGGAATTACTCCTAATATCTGCTATATATCACATTGGGAGAATTCTTTATAAAAGTGGCTCAATTGAACTTGGAGCTGAAGGAATTCATCACATAGAGAGGTGCCTGATAGAGAAGATTCTGTGAAAGAATTGTGTATACTGGAAAATCTTTAGGAAAATCTTGTGAAAAACATCTTTGAAGAGATCCTCACAATCCTTATAGAAGTAAAGACTATAGTTTACACTTAACCAGTGACCTTTACTTATGGTGATGGTGAGTTGAAACCACTTTGCTCATCATGTTTTCTCATTGAACAAAGTCTTAAAGCTCTTCCACAATAGAAGGGCCTTTTAGCAGAATCTCAATACAATATTCAACAGGTTGAGTTGACCAAAAGATAAATACCATCAGAAATAAGTGGATGGGTGTGATGGTACAAGAATGTTTGTTTAATTTGAGGTCTGTCCATCAAAATAAAGAGAGCCAGCTCTCACTCCCAAGATGAGTATAAATTAAGTTCTCATCCAGGAAGACAAATTGCCAAGACAAATATGGAAGATAGGAAAAATAGAATTGGTGTTTCATAGACAAGAACCATCAGGTCCTGTCATCTTTTAGGTTGCCTTCAGGAGTTATGGTAAAATGGCCAATTAAATTAATATGTTCTCCAAAGGTTAATTAGGATGAACTACTAATGAAGATTGAGTGGGAGGACATTGAATATACTTGTAGCAGATATGTAGGGGAAATTGGGAAGAGTAGAGAGTAAGTATTCTGTGTTGACGTAATCTCTGTTTTATTAGTGTATGTGTATATATAATTTATTTTTAAGACCTGAGTGGACCTTGCGATTTGAGCTATAAAGGGAGAGAGGGATTCAGAAACACTCTTTATATAGTTGCAAAGAAGCCTGTTCCGTTATGTTTTCAGTTTTAGTATTGTTCTATCAAACTAAGATGTTTGTTGATCATTTATTTAGCACAAAGATTTTAGCAAAAATCTTCAAAACATTAAACTTTCATTACTGATTGTGTATCCAGAGTAATGAACATAAAATTCACTGAATAAAATGTTTTGTCTAACAGCTGTTTGGTGGTGTGTGTTACCACCTTTTCTTCCTGCTTTCATCAGCAACATAATTTAGTATGGAGTCTTTTACAGTCTTGTGGGTAAAACACTTTAATTACCACTTCACTGATGAAGAGAATTTTAAGTCTTTATTAGGATTTCTTTATTAGGATTTGTTTACCGCCTTTATGAAGGGATTCACTCAAGACAGTGTGCAATAAGAATAAACCAAACATTAGTAATAGACAATTACAGCAGTAAAAACATTCAAATAACAATACAAAGTATGGCATAGTATACTAACAATGCCAACACAATATGTAATGTAACATTTTAATTGA
Source organism: Microcaecilia unicolor (assembly GCF_901765095.1). Lineage (NCBI taxonomy): Eukaryota > Metazoa > Chordata > Amphibia > Gymnophiona > Siphonopidae > Microcaecilia > Microcaecilia unicolor. The sequence goes on along the minus strand of NW_021963631.1, from coordinate 39,871 downwards.
CAGTGTAGGGTATAAGCAAAGATGAAATATATAGTTAGGTAAGAGAGTAAGAGGAGTTAGAAAATAGGGTGACAAGTCTAGTTGACAATGTTGTAAGCTTTAAAACTTCTCAGAGTTATTATTTAAATCACAGGATTGTGTTTTGGAGACTAGTATCTGTATTTTTACATAGAAGAACATCTATTCTAATAGCAATATGTTAAAATCCATGGAAGTTTCTGAATTCACTGTTCCTCTCCTTTAAAACTAGATGTATTTAAACACTATATAAACTGACAGTTGCCTTAGGTCACAACATTATATTCAAATTTGATAAAAACATTAATAGAGGGGGACAGTATGGTGTCCAGAGGAGTTATTGGAGAGGAGCAGGAGAGTGAAGATGCCTCTCTAATTTCTCCTGCTGTTACCATCTGCACTGGGAGACTTTGGGCGCAGTTTGGTGATATTAGCAAAAAGAGTCCTGGAACACCTTAAAAGCAAACTCTGCCTGTGGCGTGCAGCTGCAGGGTGTGGCTGAAGGGGCATACCAGGCCCCTTGGAGTACCAAAGAGAGCTAAGAGACTTTGATATGGGGAAAAGAGGAGGGCTTAGTCTACGGATGCTGTAACTATGAGTACTCCGTTGTGGGGTCCTATGGATAAACAAATTATGCTGTTCTTGGGACTGGACAAGATGGTCTGTCTATCTCTCCTGAAGAGGCTTCTATAAGCTCACCCGAGAGAACACCCCTACCCCCAATGCCTATCACTCCCTTACTGAGCTCCCTCCGATACAATGCCAGCTGGAATTAAGAGGAAAAGAAGGGTGGTTCTCAAAAGTAGTAGCTGAAAAGGTAAGAAGAAAGAGGTAAGATTTCATAAAGTACAAGAGCGCAGAAAGAGGAAGTCAGGTGACAATATCTAGAAAAGCTAAAAGAGGCTGGTAGGGTAGTTAGGAAAGCAAAGATGCAAATGGAAGAAAAAATAGGCAGTACAGTAAAACAGGGGGACCAATACATTTTTTAGATACGTTAGTGATAAGAGAGCGTGCAAAAGTGGCATTTTGACCCTCAAAGGTGAAGGGGAGGAATAAGTAGAAGCTAATAAATATAAGGCGTAATTGCTTAACAGATATTTCTGTTCAGCAGAAGGGCCTGAAGCAGGGCCATAAAAGATGAACACAAATAGGAATGGAGGTGTGGTAAACCCTGAACAATTTTCAGAGGACTATATTCATGAGGAGCTAGCTAAACTAAAGATGGACAAACCAATGGGGCTGAAGGAACTTAGGAAAGTTTGCGCAGTTCCACTGGCTGACTTCTTCAGTGCTTCTCTAGAGTCAGGAATGGTCCGAGAGGATACGAGAAGGGCAGATGTGGTCCCTCTCCACAAAAATGAAAGTAAGAGGTTGGGAGCTACAGGCTGGTAAGTCTGACTTCTGTGGCAAGTAAATTAATGGAAACACTTCTAAAACAGAAAATATTTAAGTTTCTGGAATCCAGTGGCGTTTGGGACCTGAATCAACATGGTTTCACTAAAGGCAGGCAGGTGTTATCAGACAAACCTGATTGATTTCTTTGATTGGGTGACCAGAGAGTTGAATCAAGGGAGAGCACTAGATGTGGTATATTTAGATTTTAGCAAAACCTTTGACATAGTTCCGCATAGATGACTAATACTGAATGCCCTCTGTATTGGCCCTAAAGTGACAGACTGGGTTAGGAACTGGTTGAGTTGAAGGCAACAGAGAGTAGTGGTAAATAGACATCAGTCTGAGGAAAAAGTGTTACCAGTGTTGTATCGTGCGGTTCTTGGGCCGGTTCTTTAACATTTTTTTAAGCGATATTACTGAGCAGCTGTCTGGTAAGGTTTGCCTCTTTGCGGATCAAATAGGATAGACACTCCTGATAGTAGTGTTAATAACATGAAGAAGGACCTAGCGAAGCTTGAAGAATGGTCTGGAATTTGGCAGCTAAGATTTATTGCTAAAAAAATGCAGGATTATGCAATTTAGGCTGCAAAAACCTGAGGGAATGGTAGAATGTAAGGGGTGAAGAACTTTTGTGATGATCTTAAGGTGACCAAATAAGTAGAAAAGTTGACGGCAAAAGCTAGAAGGATGCTTGGGTGCTTAGGGAGTGGAATGGCCAGTAGGAAAAAGGAGGTGACAATGCCCCTGTTTAAGACTCTGGTAAGACCTCATTTAGACAGTTATGTATAGTTTTGAAGACCACACCTTCAAAAGAATATAAACAAGATGGAGTCGATCCAGAGGTCCGTGATCTTCATCATAAAACTTATAGACTTAAAGATCTTCATTCATATATATATATATATATATATATATATATATATATATATATATATATATATATATATACACACACACACACACTTTGGAAGAAAGGCAGGAATGTATAGGAGGCAAGTCTTTCAATTGAAAGAAAGCTCTGGAATGAGGGGGCATAGGAAAGGTATAAGGGGATAGATTCAGAAGTAACCTGAGGAAATACTTCTTCAGGGAAAGGGTGGTGAATTCATGAAATGGCCTCCTGTTGGAGGTGAAAACTGTATCTGAATTCAAGAAAGTTTGGTTAAGTATATAGGATCGCTAAGGGAGAGGAAGGGATAGATTGCATGGATGGGGGTTTATCCTTTCAGACTCTGATTTCCTATACCAGTTTCATAGGCTTGCACTCTGTGATAGAGTCACATCCAGGATAGTTGGGTTAAGGCAGTTTGTCTGAAATACAAGTCCCAGAAGGCATTGCAGACAAGGAGCCAGGGGGTGAGATGAAAAACCCGGACTGGACTCCTAGCTGCAATAGGGGAAGATATGGGTGTAAGCTGGCAGGACATGTAGATTGGCTGCCACTAGGGGGAAAGAGAGATAGGAAACCCTGTGTGCAGGAGCTTATCATTAGTCTGATGCTCAACTCAGCTGGTATGTGTGTGGGGGAAGCTAATGGAAGGAGAATGATTGGTTGTGGTAGCAGAAGCCAGGGATTGATTAGGCAGGTGGGAAGGAGTCCCAGGGAGGAGAGAAGCAGAAGGAGAGAAGAGGGTAGAGTGAAGCAGATGCAGGGTGAAATCCCTTGGGTGCGAGAAAGTCCCAAAAGTATTTGCAGGCTGAAAACCCTTGGGTAATAGAGGTCCCTAAAGTATTGAGTCTACCAGTGAGGCTGATGTAAAGGGGAATCCCTAAAGTATGGAACCCCTCCTGAAGGTGAAGAGTAGAAGGTAGAAACTGCTGCTTGGTGATTTAACTGTGATGATGAACTGAATGAACTGCTTCTATTTGGAATTGAACTTCTGTTTATTGTGCACTGGATAAAGAGCCCAGACTGGAGCTGGCTGTGAGCCTGTATTGAATCCTGGTATGTGCTGATAGCCTACTGCTTAAAGGGGACTATTTGCCACACACTTTCAGGTGGCTTACATGTGCTTAAGATTGAAGGTGAATGCTGCTGTTGGAACTGTGTATCAGGTCTACTAGAAACCTGCATGGAATAAAGTCCTTAAGATTGAAGTTGCTGGTGGACATTTATTTCTTGACTGTACCGGGAGCCTGTGGCTGGAGGAGATTGTTCTATCCTTGGCTGCACCTAGAGGTGCCTGGTTACAACTCATAGAATCAGCTAAGCTCATGGATTCAGCCGGGTTTTCCCTTTCAGACACTGAACGCCTTAGTCCAAATCAACTGGCCTTACCATCTCAAATTTAGCTGGCTAAACACTCCTAGCCTTCACCTCTCTGAATCCACTTCTTTTCATTTCCCAAAATGAGCTGGGTTTCGCTTCCTACAACTGGCTGAACATCAGTTTACAAAATCAATTGTGCTTCACATGTCAGAATAATCTGTTTCTCTCCTCACTCGTATGCACTGATGCTCATAAAACCAGCTGGTCTGCTGTGTGCTGAACCAACTCGGCTGCTTCTCATGAAGTCAAGTAGGACTGTAGCTTTTAGATTTAGCTGAACTGCTGCACTCAGAATCAACTGGACTGCTGCTTACAAAGCAGCTTGTTGATTCTTCACTGCATCATCTACACCACTGTTGACAGAATCATCAGGACCTCAGTTCACAAAACTGCCTATGCTGCAGCTCACAGACTCAGCTGACCTGCGCCTCACAGACTCAGCTGGCCTTCAACACACAGAATCACTTGTGCTGCTCTTTGCTTATTCAGTAGTGTTTTAGCCTTGCAGAATAAGTTATTCTGTAGCTTCATGAGGTTAGTAGTGTTTTCTGCTTCATCAGCTGCTAACTACTCACTGTGCTTCATCTTCTCCATAGTCACCTGCAAATCTATCCCTCAGGATTTCCTAAGGTCGAGATTTGCAGTGTCTGCTCGCCTTTCCCTTTATTGTAGAGGCTGTGGTTTTTAGACTTTCTGTGTCTTCTGACCTTGCGAATCTCAGTATCTGAGATCCAACTTTTGAACCTTGTTAAATTTCCTCAATCTCACAATATAAGGTGAATTTTATCCTCTTAGTAGTAGCTGTACTTCAGACTGGTATATCACCCTCAAAATATGACTTACCTTTTAGCATAACATAATCAGCTATTCTTCAGACTTGAAGTCTCCACCATATGTCTCCATAGCAGTATCGGATGTTCTTCAGTCTCATTTAAAGTTTTTCATTCTCACAGTGGCAGTTATTCTCAGGCTTGCCTCCCAATATTCTGCATTAGCCCTTCCAAGTCATGCCTAGCACTCGGTGTCTGCTGAACTTTGGCCTTTCAGTATCTTGGTTGACACAACCTCTTTATGTTAATGGGTTTCTTTTATGCTTTAATTTCTTCCTCTGTCCTACAGCTTCCCAAGGCTGTTAGTTAAGCTTGTTAGGCTTTAGACTTCTACTCCCACTCTGTTGTGAACTGTTTTGTTACATCCCACAAGTTCTGGACTGTTCTGGTAGGACACTAATGAGAAATTGTCTTATCTGATAACTTTTCTTCCTTTAGTTCTGCCAGACCAGTCCAGAAAGCCACCTTCCTGGATTCTTACATTGCTTGCTTCTTTTATAGGTTGTTATCCTTTTCATTACACAGTCTGTTCTGCCTTTACTTTATTTGATGATGTTCAAGCGGTCCCACATTCACTGCCACATGCAGGTTGTTTATGGTGATGATGTGAGTACTATGCATTGGTGGGCCAAAAAATAAAAAGATGGTGGACCAGGAAATGCTGATTTGTGTGATCAAAAACAAAGTAGACCAGCTGTGACAGCAACAGATGAGTCTCGCACAAGAAAGGTTGACAAATTCGTGCTGTGAGGATTCGGAGAGTTCTGGCAGGCCTTCGTGGTCTGAGGAGCCAGAGTCGTGTGCAGAATTACCACAGGATCTGGATGATCCCTCCGCGGTGATGGATTTTCCACCGTGATGAGCTGCCAGCGCTTATTTCAGATGCCCTACAGGTCATAAGTACATAAGTAATGCCATACTGGGAAAAGACCAAGGGTCCATCGAGCCCAGCATCCTGTCCACGACAGCGGCCAATCCAGGCCAAGGGCACCTGGCAAGCTTCCCAAACGTACAGAGAGCCTGACAGTGGCACGGCCTCCTCTCTGAATCCTAGGATGGCTAGTACCAAAAAGCCTGCTCAAGCCTTTCCTTTGCACGACTCCACCCAAGAGCTTATTTCTGCTCAGTGGGCTGACCCCGAGGGACCTTTGAAAGTTTCCAGGGCTATGGGGCAATTATACCCTCTGCGTGAGGAGCATTTGGCTCGCTTTGCTATGCCTAAAGTGGATGCCCCAGTCACAGCTGTGACAAAGAGAACTACATTCCCTGTTGAAGGAGGTGTTGCCCTGAAGGATATTCAAGACCGTAGACTGGAATCAGCACTTAAACGGTCATTTGAAATTGCAGGTCTCACTATTCGGGTGTCTGCATGCAGTTGTTATGCTGCTAGAGCCTGCCTGGCTTGGTTGCAACAGGCAGTGGAACAGCCCGGTGATGGAGCGGAGCCCTTCTCGGATGTCAGCCTTGTCCTTTTTGGCTGATGCCCTTTATAATATTGTCAGAGCTTCAGCTAAACAAATGGCAGTAGCAGTGGCGGCTCGCCATCTTATTTGGCTACGACATTGAGCAGCGGACATGGCCTCTAAGCAAAGGTTGGTGAAGTTGCCCTTTCAAGGCCTTCTCCTATTTGGTGAGGAGTTGAAAAAAAATTTTGTTAAAGGCCTGGGTGATCCTAAACCCCAGCGCTTGCCCGAAGATAGGCCGAGGCCTTCCTCCAAGGGCCAGGCGGTCCACTCCTCTTATAGACCTCGCTTCCGTGGCGTTCTGTTGGGTTCACTTCTCGTGCCTGTTTTTCAGCAGAAGAACTCCTTTCGCTCGGACAAGCGTTCCGCAGCCACCGGCTCTAGACCTGGAGTTCAGGGGCGACCCTCTCAATGATGGTGCGCCGGCCCCCTCCTCGCTTCCTGTCATCGGAGGACGTCTTTCCCTCTTTGCCGAGGAGTGGGCCAATATTTCCTCAGATCAGTGGGTTATGGACCTGATCAGAGATGGCTACAGAATAGAATTCAACGCCCCAGTAAGAGACATGTTTGTGGAGTCCCGATGCGGTTCTGCCGCCAAACGGGCGGCGGTAGAGGAGACTTTGCAAGATCTGATTCAGTTAGGGGCCGTGTCCCTGGTACCTCCCGCCGAACACGGCTACAGCCGATACTCCATCTACTTTGTGGTGCCGCGAAAAGGTGGGTCTTTTCGCCCTATTCTGGACTTAAAAGAATTAAACAAGTCCCTGAGAGTGCGGCATTTCCACATGGAAACCCTGCGCTCCGTCATTGCTGCGGTACAGCCAGGAGAGTTTCTCACGTCTCTAGACCTACTACTACTACTTAGCATTTCTATAGCGCTACTAGGGTTACGCAGCGCTGTACAAGTTAAAACATGGGGAAGGACCGTCCCTGCTCAAGAGAGCTTACAATCTAAAGGTAACAAACTGCACATACCAATTTGGCCCCCGCACCAGAAGTTTCTGAGGTTTGCGGTGTTGGGAAATCATTTCCAGTTCCGGGCCTTGCCTTTTGGCCTCGCCACAGCTCCTCGAACCTTTTCGAAGGTAATGGTGGTAGTAGCTGCTTTGCTCAGGCGAGAAGGTATCAGGGTTCACCCGTACCTAGACGACTGGCTCATCAGAGCAGACTCTGTAACAGAGAACTATCAAGCTACAGCCAGAGTGGTCTCAGTACTTCAATCTCTAGGCTGGGTCGTCAATATGGCCAAAAGTCACCTGACCCCCTCGCAATCTCTAGAATATTTGGGGGCCAGGTTCGACACAGACTCGGGCTATGTATACCTACCCGAGCTAAGGTGGTGCAAGCTTCAGAATCAGGTCCGTCTGCTCCTGAGGATGCCCCGCCCGCGAGCTTGGGACATTGTCCAGCTGCTGGGATCGATGACAGCCACATTGGAAGTGGTGCCCTGGGCAAGAGCGCACCTGAGACCTCTACAGTATTCCCTACTTCAAAGATGGTCTCCAGTTTCTCAGGATTATCAATGCATACTTTCTTGGCTCCCTGCGGCCCGACTCAGCATGGAGTGGTGGCTCTCAGACAGCATGCTGCGGTGAGGAATGCCGCTGGCGCTCCCCGATTGGTGTCTAGTAGTGACAGATGCCAGCCTGAAGGGCTGGGGCGCACATTGCAAGGGGAAGCATGCCCAGGGTCTATGTACACCCGAGGAGTCAGAGTGGTCCATCAACCGCCTGGTGTTGAAAGCGGTGTTTCAGGCGCTTCTGGCCTTTCAAGTGACCCTGGAAGGATTGGCTGTCAGAGTGATGTCGGACAACACGACAGCAGTGGCCTACAGAAATCGACAAGGCGGCACTCAGTGCAGTGCACTGGCCGCGCAGGCCAAACAGATTTGCCACTGGGCTGAGCTGCATCTTCAGTTTCTGTCGGCAGCTCACATTGCAGGTCAGAGCAACGTGCAAGCCGATTATCTAAGCAGGCGTCAGATCAATCCAGCAGAATGGGAACTAGCAGACGAAGTATTCCTGCAGATATGTGCCAAATGGGGCAAGCCAGTGAGGGATCTTATGGCGACAAGTTCAAATGCCAAAGTCCCGTGCTTCTTCAGCAGACTGAGAGATCCTCGCTCGGCAGGGTTGGATGCCTTGACTCAGCCCTGGCCTCCGAGCCTACTATATGTGTTCCCTCCGTGGCCCTTGATAGGCGCATGCTCCTGCGGATTCGGCTGCACCCAGGAGAAGTGGTCCTCATCGCCCCGGATTGGCCCAGGAGACCTTGGTATGTGGACCTCCAACAGATGCTAGTGGAGGCTCCCCTTCCTTTACCTCTGGTACCGAACCTGTTGTCACAGGGCCTGGTAGCCATGGAGGACGCCTGCCGCTTTGGTCTTATGGCATGGCGATTGAGAGGGCGCAATTGAGGGACAAAGGCTATTCAAACACAGTCATTTCCACTCTCCTGCAGGCCCGCAAGCGTTCCACTTCCGTGGCTTATGCCAGGATTTGGCGCCAGTTTGAGTCTTGGTGTGCTTCAAAAGCGATCACACCCATGCGGGCTCCTATCTCGCCGATTCTGGACTTTTTGCAGGATGGTGTACAAAAAGGCTTGGCCTATAATTCCCTGCAGGTGCAAGTGGCAGTGTTGGCCTCCCTTCATGGTAAGGTTGAAGGCGTGTCTTTAGCTGCTCATCCAGATGTGGCACGGTTTCTTAGTGGGGTGCTTCGGCTCCGGCCTTCCGTACGAGCACCCTGTCCAGCTTGGAACCTGGGGCTAGTTTTGGAGGCCCTGCAGGCTTCTCCTTTTGAGCCACTTCGGCGAGCATTGGAGAAAGATTTGACACTAAAGGCCGTTTTTTCTTGTGGCCATTACTTCGGCGTCAGAGCTCCAGGCGCTGTCCTGTAGAGACCCATTTCTGCAATTCTCAGAGTCTGGGGTCACGGTTCGGACTGTGCCTTCCTTCATGCCTAAGGTGGTTTCAGTGTTTCACCTAAACCAGCCTATTTTCTTGCCCTCCTTTGATAAGGAGGAGTTTCCAGAATCTTTTGGGCAGTTGCCACCTGTTGGATGTGCGCAGGACTCTGCTGCAGTATCTGCGAGTTACTATCTCTTTCAGGATCTATGATCATCTGTTTGTTTTGCTATCAGGTCCTCGCAGAGGGTCTCCAGCGTCTAAAGCCACTATTGCCCGCTGGCTCAAAGAAACTATCTTTTCAGCTTATCTGCTTGCCGGCCGGTCTCCGCCTCTAGCCTTTAAGGCGCATTCTACCAGAGCGATTTCTTCCTCTTGGGCTGAAACTGGAGCACTCTCTCGTCAAGAGATATGCAGTGCAGCAACATGGGCTTCTAAGCTCTCTTTTGCCCGACATTACAGGCTGGATGTGGCTGCTAGGAGGGATGCGCGTTTTGGAGCACAAGTGCTAGCGCGTGGTGTGACCTGTTCCAACCCTATATAGGGATTGCTTTGTTACATCCCATTCGTAATGGCTTCATCTGCTTGATGACAAGGAAGGGAAAATTAGGTTCTTACCTTGGTAATTTTCTTTCGTTTAGTCATAGCAGATGAAGCCATGAGCCCTCCCTGTATGATTGTCTGTATGCTGTGAATCTGTTTCAGGTTCTGTTCTTGTTTCCTGAAGTTCCTTCCTTGGGAGAAAGTTGGAAAACAGTCTTCAGGATTCATGTTCACTTATAGGAGGATGAGTCCATTCCCTCCAGTTTATGTTTTGGAGGATGTTTATTCCCTCCAGGAGGTTGCGTGTATCCCCTCCAGTTATACAATAAGGAAGACGAGTTTATTCCCTCCAGGAGGATGTGTTCATTCCCTCCTTTTGAGTTCATGCCCTTGTTAAGGGGCCATCGTTCGCTGTGAGGAAAGTTCATGTTATTCCCATTGTGGTTTGCCATACTGCTTTGGAAGCTTCAAATACTGAAGAGGCAGTGGAGCTGGCTGGCCATGAGGCACTGTGAAAAGTTGAGTGCTCTCTATCTCCCCTGCTGGTTGATGGACACAACCCATACATAATGGCTTCATTTTGCTTTGACTAAAGGAAGAAAATTACCAAGGTAAGAACCTAATTTTCTCTTACTGACACACTTGGCATGCAACAGTGAATTAGAATTAGAATTTCTGACTGTTGAAGGATTCTCTCCATCACGGCACATTGTTTAAATCACACAGATTAGTGCTGTTTGCATGCTTCCATTTCACAAATAATAACAATTAGCCTTATCAAACAGACACTTCTCACCGAGATGAAGGATGAGATTTCAGAGAACAAGTGAACACCAATATCATGTCAGTGCTACCATCTGTTGATGAATTATGGAAGTAGAGGCATTACTTTTCATTTAACCTTCGTATGTGCATTTGTATTGATGTTTCTCCCTTTGGGCAAACTTGGAAAAGCAGTTCATAAGCTATAGTACATGTTACAATAAAAATGTATGTATATTGTTTATAGATGTGTACACTATTGTGCATTGCCTAAGGAAAGTTAAGTGTAAAAACTATTCATAGATCACGTGTCTCTCTCACCTACACATACATTCATATATGTGACCATCTCTGGGAAAAAAGTGACTAAAGTTACCATAACCAAAATAATGAGTCTTTAATGAATTATTTTAGAGCAAAGAATTTGTAATACAGCAATCCAAAGCCTATCCTTCTATGTGAAAAAAAAATAAAAAAGTTACAGAAATTCAAATGTGACTTTTTTCAGACAACTTGTGGACACATGACATAAAAATTGGCCACTAACATTTAGGATTCACTACATTAGTCACCTTTTCTCAGAGGTGGCCATATATATGTATGTATGAACGTGACCAAGATTTTGAAACTAGAACTCTGGGCATACACACTTTTACACAAAACCTACATAAAGTTTTTGTAATTTTATCTTTAAGAAGCACTATATACTATACTATACTATACTAGGAGTTTTGTATGCCTTTATTTTTCCAAATAGATTCATAGCGGTCTATAGTAAATAACAGAAGCTCCAATAATGAGGAATTCACAATCTAAATCAACGTAATAATACTTATAAAAATATAATACAACAAAAACAAGATTAAGTTTAAAATCAGAAATTCTTAAAAGTCAGAGTGTTACTTGAACAAATCAGTTTTTCGCATTTTCCTAAAAGGAAAAATAAGAAGGCACAAACTTCAAGTCAAGAGGCAGTTTATTCCATACTCTAGCCCCATGAAAAGGAAAGGTAACTTCAAAAATAGATTTAAGCAGAGTTTTTAAAGAAGAAAAGCCTAGTTTCAAAGTTCTTAAGAAACCTAGGGCCCTAGGGGCCTATTTACTAAGGTGCACTAGTGTTTTTAACACATGCTATCCCTTGTAGATGACCGTAGGAATATTATAGGCATCTACACGGTTAGTGCAGGTTAATGCCTTAGCGTATGCCAAAACGCTAGCACACCTCTAGTGTGGCTTAGTAACAGGGCCTCTAATTTTCTGTCCATAGATGGAAACATAGCAAATTACTTAAACCCTCAGAATTTAAACCAAATATTGATTTCAGTATTATTAAGTCGATAAGTTTACGTATCGTCGGTCAAGTGAAAATCTGTAAGAAATGAGATACACTATCAAAACGTCCAATGCCACTTATTAGCCTAATAGCAGTGTTCTGCATCAGCTGTAAATGATTTAACAATTAAAATCTGAGAATAAAGTGAATTACAGTAATCCAATTGTGGTAATGAAGCCACTTGTGCTATAGTTCTGAAATCTTCTTTCACTAACAAAGATCTTAATGCCCGTAACTGTCGGAGCTTGAAAATGAATCTTTTACAAAGAAATAACTGTTTAAAACAGATTTTCTTTACAATTTCTTAGGTGCTTTTTTTTTTCTTGTTTTTTTGTCTTTGTTTTATTAGACATTCTTATTTTGATAGTTATTTTTTATTTAAACTGTTATTTGATTTGCTATCTTAGGTGTTCCAGTCGTGCTTACTCAGGTTGTCAAGTAGTAACAAGGGTACTGGCTAGATCTATTAAAAGATGCTACCACATTAGCATGTGCTGCATTGCTGTTTGCTGCAGGTCCTGTTTTTTTACATTGGGACCTGTTTTCTAGTAAGGCACACTAACATAGCAGAGCACTTCAGTAAATCTGACCCTATAAATATTTTCAAGGTGCTAAAATAGGTAGTGCAATTTTGAACAGGATGAAATCACTTTCTAAGTTAGCATTTTTCTCTGCTGATTCAGGACTTAGAATGTGCAGTACGAAGAGCATTTGTTTTCAGTGTACCAAGCCCTGGAAAACTGCACCTTTCTGCTGCAGCCCCAGAGAGGCTTAAAAGGCCTTTGAGTCACGGAGAAAATAACTTTGACCATGTCTCTTGTTTAGGTTATTTTGTCCTATATGTTAAGTCTGTATATCCTAGATGCCTTATAACTTGCAAATTTGTGAGAGGACAGTTTCAATTCAGCTTTAATGACAATTATAGTAAGCTTTGTGTTAATTATCCTACTTAATGCAAGTCTAATTTCTAATGAATAAATAGAGGAGTGTGGTAGCCGTGTTAGTCCACTCTTAAGGTTATCAATAGAAATCAAACAAAATAAAACATGGAAAAGAAAATAAGATGATACCTTTTTTATTGGACATAATTTAATACATTTCTTGATTAGCTTTCGAAAGTTGCCCTTCTTCGTCAGATCGGAAATAAGCAAATGTCTCATTTGCTTATTTCCGATCTGACGAAGAAGGGCAACCTTCGAAAGCTAATCAAGAAATGTATTAAGTTATGTCCAATAAAAAAGGTATCATCTTATTTTCTTTTCCATGTTTTATTTTGTTTGATTTCTATTGATAACCTAATGAATAAATGAATGTGTACATTACCTGCCATCTGTGTTGATTTTTATTTGTATTTTTCATCTCTAACAGAGTGGTTTACATGATGATTCTGCCTTTGTTGAAATTCACAGTCAATTAGAAAGTAAGGGTGTCCTTTTACCAAGCTGCGGGAAAAAGGGTCCTGTGCTAGCGGTGGGGGCGATTTTTCCTGTGCGCCAGGGCCCTTTTTACCTCGGCAGGTAAAAAGATCCCAAACGCACATGGCCATGCAGTAAGAGAACTCTTAACTGCATGGCCATATGACGGGGAGCCCTTACCACTATCCTTTGAAGTGGTAATAAGGGCTCCTGTGCTAACCCGGTGGTAACCGTCAGCATTCCTGATTACTGCCGGGTTACCGCTGCGCAAGCCATTTCCAGGGGTTTCTTTTCCCCAAAAAAATGGCACGCACTTGGGGTGGTACTACCGCTGGTAGCCACATTGAACTTAGGTAGTACCAGAAAAGCAAGCAGTAAGCCTGCGTTGGGCTTACCACCGCTCTGTAAAAGGGCCCCTAAGAGCAGGAGAATATGTGAGTGCTACAGTGGTAAATCTGTGATTGTGATGACCTTGTTTATAACATGAGCTTTTATATAGACTGAATGTGTATATTTAAAGTCATGGTTTTTTGTGTGTGTGTGTGTGGTTTTTTTTTTTAAGCATTAGACTGTAAGCAGAAGAAGTCTAAATCACGCTCGGGGAGTAAGAAAAAAGTGCTGCCATTACCTCTCAGTTCTGATGACGTTACATACTGAGGTGCAGGTATGTACTATGAGCTTGGTCAGTTATACTTCTGTAGTTTCTGCAATTTGATGCTATTAACTGTGGTTAAGAGCTTACAATGTTTGTCAGTTTGCAATATATTCCTGGCTGCTGGTGAATCAAAATTGGCAGTGTGTTGTCTGAGTCATGATATATTGCACTAGCAAAACCTAGGTTTGACATTAAAACTTCAAACCGTATTAAAATGTTATCTTATATGAGAAATCACAATTTAAGATTCTTGAATTTCCCAAAAGTAAAATGATACAGCCAATTGAAATGTTAAAGAGATATCTTATTGAAATTATGGGAGGTCCCTGAATCGGCTGTGCCACCATTCACTCAGGCATATTATATTCCTCAAAAAGAAGAACAAAATGACTTAAATGTGACTGCTCTACTGGAAACCTCTGAAACAGAACAAGCTAAATCGGCAACACTGGTAGCCACTGTGGCTTTGCTGCCTGATAAGCAGTGGCTTTTAAAGATGTTTTTCAAAAACAAGGACAAATTGTTCTTGGGTATGAAAATTAACTTATTTCCTTACGTTTCACGAGAGACCCAGAAGAGGCGGGAAACAATTTTTGTTACTGAAACCGGCTGTTCTCCAAATGGGAGATGCATTCCATTTGAGATACCTTGTAAATGTATCATTGATACAATTCACTTAAATATGTTTTATGGAACCTTTACATTTGACATCATTTGTTGCCTCGAAACGGGTTGAAACAGCTTAATATAAATATTTTGTTTGTCCTTAGTCATAGGTGCATATACCTTGAATTCATGCCTTTATTTTCTCCTCAATATGATTATCTTGGAATCCATTATTATGTGGACTTGAGTATCATTAGTTAGATAAAGTGAATGAGTTCTTGTAATCTTTTTTCTTTCTAGATACTGTTTTTGATCGTTTAATTCTTGATAATGTAATGTGAAAAGATAATTAAAAAAAAGTTACCTTATTATAATAACATTAAACACTTTGTGTGCAGCTCCAGAAATATAATTATTTAAGAGGCATTATAACCCCATTTTTCTCTATATGAATTCAAGGTATGATACAATAATAAAAAAAAATATGTCCAACAGACTAAATGTTAAATAACAAGATCCACCTATCACTGAAGACCCACATGACGGTCCATAGAAGCTGCGCTCATGCAAAAAATCAGTAATCCACAGAATCCAGTCCAGTGGGAAAAGCCAAGTTATAAACCTCTTGCTGAACAAATTTTGGTTCCTTATTTCCTGTGATTTTCAAAGTGATGGCACAAAAACCTTTTAAGGTATACTTCCTTGTGGTGGATAATCTGCAGACTCTAACCAAAGAAACTCTAACAAAAGTTCATTCTGTAATGTTAGCCCTGACATTAGTTAATGTCTTTTTGTATAGTATAGATTTATCAATATCAATTTATTATTCTTATACACACCATATCCCCTGAGTTTTTATTGATTTTGGACAGGGTGGGGAGTAGGTGGGGAACTGGGAATGCTAGGTTAAGTGTTGTGATAGTTTGAGGCATTGGAGGCTGTGGCCAAGGGACATCTGCTTACTACAAGGCCTGTGTAGGTAGCGTACAGACCCTTAGTTGAACATTGAATAAGGATAGAGTGGAGGGAAAGAGGGGGTGAGAGGTGTGGAAAAGACATCTATAGAGGCCTATAGGCAGACTAGGATAGAATTGGATTTGAGATGCTACAAGAAATGGCTTGAGGGAGAGTGGAAGTATTTGTGTGGTTTGGGTGCAAATGTAAATCTGTGTGTAAGTACTGCTGGTTAGGATTATTTTTACATATATGAATGTAAGAGGTTTAAATAACCCCCAGAAGCTCTAACTCCATTTCATGGAGTCAAGATTAAGCACAGGGATAGGAGTTTTGCCGGAAACTCACCTGTCACATGCAGGTGGGCACCTCTTAGTTCATAGAGACTATCCCTGTGTTTACTGTACACGAAACAGGGATGGTAGAAAGACTAATGGTGTGCCATTGTAATCTCTCATAATTTGACCACCTAGTTGCAAGCTATAGAGTGAGTGCAAGATAAGTAAGGCAGATTCATCCTGTTGATTATATTGATTAATCAAGACACTATTATTTCAATAATCTGGCAGTAAACTTGTCTATAGAAACCTTCCAACTTCAAATCAAACAAGTTTCTTCTGCCTCTCTTCAACATTACTTGTCATTCATTCTTCATTATTATAAGGAGGAAAAGGCTTCAGATGCTCGGCTGTTTTTTCTACTATTTCAGTTTGCCAGGCAAACTTCCTCATCAGCCTAAGAACCTCCTGTGTTATTTTTTCTTTATCTTATTTATTGTTTATTGCTGCATGTCATTCGAAGACATTCATATATAATTCTTAAGTTATTTCATAAGAACACCAAAGTCATTTGAGTTTATTGACGTGCTCTTAATGTTGGTTTGCTCAACAGAGCGCCTCCGTTTCACTGCTGCTTCTTCAGGAGACAAACCGTACAGCACCACTTTCTTTTATGTCCCTGATATACATGAGTGGAGGAGTGGCCTAGTGGTTAGATCACTGGTCTTACAATCCAAAGGTGGCCGGTTCAAACCCCACTGCTGCTCCTTGTGATCTTGGGCAAGTCACTTAACCCTCCATTGCCTCAGGTACAAGCTTAGATTGTGAGCCCTCCTGGGACAGAGAACTATCCAGCGTACCTGAATGTAACTCACCTTGAGCTACTACTGAAAAAGGTGTGAGCAAAATCTAAATAATAAAATAAATAATGATCATTTAAAAAGGATTCCAGAAGTGATATGTGAAAATACAGATTGGTGGTGAAGGCGGTTAGCTTAGCAGAGTTTAAAAAGGGGTTGGACGGTTTCCTAAAGGACAAGTCCATAAACCGCTACTAAATGGACTTGGAAAAATCCAAAATCCCAGGAATGACATGTATAGAATGTTTGTACGTTTGGGAAGCTTGCCAGGTGCCCTTGGCCTGGAGTGGCCACTGTCGTGGACAAGATGCTGGGCTTGATGGACCCTTGGTCTTTTCCCGGTATGGCATTACTTATGTACTTATGGTAAACCTGACATCGGTGTCAGGCAAAATAGTTGAAACTATTATACTTAGCAGAGTTTTAAAAGGGGTTAGAACTGTTTTCTAGAGAACAAATCCTTAAACCACAATTCCAGGAATAACATGTATAGAATGTTTGTACGTTTGGGAAGCTCGCCAGGTGCCCTTGGCCTGGATTGGCCACTGTCGTGGACAGGATGCTGGGCTCGATGGACCCTTGGTTCTCCTTTTTCCCAGTGTGGCATTACTTGTGTACTTATATACTTATGTACTTATATTGCTCATGTTTGATTTATTCTTATTGTACACCACCTTGAGTGAAGTCCTTCAAAAAGGTAGTAAATAAATCCTAATAAATAACACGGCAGCTAGGCTTATATTTGGTAAAACGTGATTTGAAAGTGCAAAACCCCTCCACAAAAGATACACTGGCTCCCAAAGAACACATCGCCTTCAAAATCTGCACCCTGGTTCACAAAATCATCTACGGAGAAGCCCCGAGTTACATGACAGATTTGATCGACTTACCAATTAGAAATACATCCGAATCAGCACGATCTTATCTAAAGCTGCACTACCCAAGCTGCAAAGGACTTAAATACAAAACAAATTACGCATCTAGTTTTTCCTATATAAGCACACAACTGTGGAAAGCATTACCAAAAGCCTTGAAAACGACTTACGACCACCTAAACTTCCAGAAATCACTAAAACCAACCTGTTTAAAAAGGCATACCCTACCAATCCAACTTAAATGCCTAATCTCTGCACACACAACCAAACTAAAGCACGTAATGGACATAACACAACTCTTTCGTTCTCTGATTCCCTAATGTGTCTGTGCCACATGAACTTGATTTTACCACAACATCACCCTGTATTTGTTCACACCGGAGCCTGCAAAGGCCTCTCCGGTACTATGTAAGCCACATTGAGCCTACAAATAGGTGGGAAAATGTGGGGATACAAATGTAAAAACTAAAAATAAAAATAAAATTATGGAACACATAGATAAACATGTTTAATGGATAGAGTCAGCATGTATTCAGCCAGGGGAAGTCTTGCCTCACCAGTTTGCTTCATATCTTTGACTCCGGTGAATAATGTCAGTAAAGGTGAGCTGGTTGATGTATTTAGATTTTCAGAAAGCTTTTGACAAAGTTCCTGATGAGACTCCTGAGAAAATTAAAGAGACATGGGATAGGAGGCAATTGTTATGTTGTTGATTAGGAATTGGTTATTAGACAGAAAACAGAGGATAGGGTTAAATGGCCATTTTTCTTAATGGAGGAGAGTAAATAGTGGAGTATCACAGGGATATGTACTGGGACCAGTGCTATTAATATATTATAAATGATCTGGAAATCATAACAACAAGTGAGATGATTCAATTTGCAGATGACACAAAACTATTCAAAGTTGTTAAAAACACATGGACTGTGAAATATTGTAGAAGGACCTAAGGAAATTGGAAGACTGGACATCCAACTGGCGGATGAAATTTAGGGGTGAATTCTATAAATGGCACTATAAGCCACACCTAAAGTTCGGCACAGTTTATAGAATAACGCTTATTAAGAGGTCATGCATAAATTTAGGAGGCTAACATTTGCACTAATGAAAACGTGGTGCAAATGCCTATGCCTAAATTTACACGCAGAGCACACATATTCTATAGTTGTGCACGTAACTCAAAACCATGCCCCTGAAATGCCCATGACGCTTGGTTTCTTCGCTCTCTTTTTTGGGTCAAGTGTAAATGTGTTGCACCATTGGGATGACTGTCTCTGGGCCACCTTTCCAGCAAGTGATAGCCGAGTTAGACTATGTTTATTAATGTTCACATTGACAACTTTGCACCACTTGAGATTCAGGCCTTAAAAGATTTGGAGCCTTTTAGTATATGGAGAAGAATTGCAGTGGACTACGTAATGGATGGGAGATGGGCATGAATGTTTGAGCAGTAGCCCTTTAGGGTATGATATATATGGCTAGGCTGTTGTTTTGATTCCATACTTTCTGAGGAGTCCTAGGAGATAGAAAGGGGATTTGGTACTCACCATGGAATGGAAATGCCTGGTCCTGAGACAGCATAGAAATAGGACTCCTACCCCACAATCAGCCTTGTATTGGAAAGGGTCTCATGCCCTGCCCATGAAATCAAGGGGATCACTGGTCACCTGGGCACCATTTATAGTGGCACCTGCCCTAGTCTCCACGATCACTAAAGCACACTGTATATACTTGTGTAGAAATCAAGAAATTTTGACTCAAAAATGCCATTAAAAAACCTAGAATCATTTATTTATTTATTAGGATTTATTGCCTTTTTGAAGGATTCACTCAAGGCGGTTGTACAGTAAGAATAGATCAAACATGAGCAATAGGCAATTACAGCAGTAAAAATATTCAAGTAACAATACAAAGTATGGCATGGTATACTACTTGCAATGACTACACAATACGTAATAGAACATTATAATTGGTAGTGAAGGGTAGGCAATGTTGTAACATATAGATGAGTAAGAAAGTAGGAAGAATTAGAAAGTAAGATGACTGATTTGAAGAAAGTTGCACATGAGGTCAGAGAGATGGTTAAAATATCATCTCAGCTAGGTTAGGAGTGGATAAACATGTCCTGCTGCAGTATGTGCAGCCCGAGTCAATCCTTGTGTGTGTGAGTGAGACTAACAGGTTAGTTACTTCTTCCATTAGAGGCTTGGTTGAAGTGCCAAGCTTCCATAGCGTCCCACAGATCAATCCAGAGACAGAGTGGTTGGTGTCCCTCTACCAGCAGGGGAGATAGAGCGAACTTCAGAGTTTACTATTATAGACACGTGCAGCGCATCTTACTCTCAGTATTCTCTCTATCTCAGCGGTGAGGACACATCCTGTGCAGCTCTCTGGATTGGAATTTGCTCCTAGCCTGTTCCCTCAGGTTTAGTTGAGCACTTTGAAATTTACTCCTCGCCTGTTCCCTCAGGTTTTGATGAGCGCTTTGAAATCTGCTCCTCGCCTGTTCACTCAGGTTTTGTTGAGCTAGGGGTTCGTGGCCAGATTGGGCCTGTAAGGGGTACACCTGGTGGGCCAGGTTTCTCCCCTACTCCTGCGCTACTTCCATGCTGTGGTGATAACTTGTCTCTGAGTTATGGCTTCCCTGGCACTCCTGTCTTTAAAAAAAAAAAAAAAGGGATGCACAGCCGAATGAAGTAGCAGAGATGGTGATAGCTCTGTGGGGATACAGCAATGGTCTCAGGCCGCCGAGTCTTGTTTCGGATCGGGCCGTCGAGCCTTGCTTTGGCTGAAGCAATTCATATTATCCCGGCTTAGGCCGGCATCCTTGCTCCGGCTTCGACCGGTGAACGGGCTCAGGCTGTTAAGATTTCTTCGGCCCAGGGCCTGGCTACAACGCAGGCTGTCAGGTCGGCCTACGATCTCAACATCGAGCTTTGCTCGGATCGGAACATCGAGCCTTGCTCGGATCACTGGCGAGCCTTGCTTCAGCTAACGCAGTTTTCTCCGAGGACAAGCAGGCTGCTTGTTCTCACGACTGGGTTGACGTCCACGGCAGCCCCCACCAACCGGAACAAAACTTCGCGGGCGGTCCCGTACGCAGGGCACGCCCACCGCGAATGCGCGGCCGTCTTCCCGCCCTGCGCGACCGTTCCCGCTCAGTTTTTTCTATTCCGCGCTGGAGAGAGACGTGCTATCGTCTCTCTCTGTCAGCCCCGGAAACCGAGTTTTTTTTCTCTTACGAACGCGTTCGCGTATTTCTTTCTTTCCTTTTCTTTGTGTTAAAAAAAAAATCTTGAGTCCCCCTCGTCGTCTTTAGCCGCGAGGGCGCCTCGTTGCGGCCTTGTGGCCGCGCTGTCGTTTCTTTTTCGGTGTGCTTTTCACCACCACCATCGACGACTTTGACTTCGCCGACGCGATTTTTCCGTCGATGTCCTCGAAGGTCCCGAGCGGATTCAAGAAGCGTGGTCGGTGCGGCCGGCAGATCTCGCAGACCGATACCCACGCTTGGTGCCTCCAGTGCCTCGGGCCGGAGCATAATACCAAGACGTGCACCTTGTGTCTCGGCTTACGGAAGCGGACACAGGTGCGAGGCAAGTTCTTCGGGACCGTCTTTTCGGAACTTGCACCGGCCCCTCGACGTCGACGGCTGTATCTTCGGTACCGGTACCGATGTCGGCGAAATCGGCACCGACGATGGCACTGACCACAGGAGTACAGGTACCGTTGGCCCGCCGGCGACGGCGGGGTGAGCGGCCGCGTGGGCAATCGGCCCCGGCCACTCCCTCTACGCAGGGCCATCGGGACCGAACCCTGTCAGACCCGATCCCTCGAGGCCGGGGGGGTTCTACTTCCTCTTCGTCTCTACCGCCAAGCGCCGATGACGGGCACCGAAAGAAAACCAAGAAGCACCGTCATCGGTTGCCCAAGGCGCACGGGACTGCCAGCTCCGGCACCTCCAGAGATGACTCGACGCCGAGGAAGCGGCAGTGCCAAGAGGAGCATTCCCCCTCGGTTGAAGAGGTGTCGCTGCGTCAGTCCACGGGTGCTTCGGTACCATCTCCTGGACTCGAGCAGCTTCCGGCACTGACACCTACCCCGGCCCCCCTGCCTTTCCCGACAGCGGGCCTTGACGAGTGCCTCCGAGCCATCCTTCCGGGGATTCTGGAAGGGCTGATGCGCCAGGCTCTGCCGGCACCAGGGGTGCTTGCGCCCCCGGCGCCGTTGATGGAGGCGCCGGTGTGCTCTAGCCCATGCTGCGGCCTGCGACGCCGACGCCACTTGCGGCACCGGTGTCGACCGCCACGCAGGTGGAGTCCCCATCGACGTCGATGGAGGGAGCTTCATCCCCGCCGGCACAGGAGTCCACCGCTCGATGCCATCACCGGGGACATGGTTCCTCGCAGTCGAGGCGGGCCCGGTTGAGGTCTGAGCTGCAAGAGCTCATGTCCAACACCGAGGAAGAGGCCTCGTGGGGGGAGGAGGAGGACCCCAGATATTTCTCCTCAGAGGAGTCTGTGAGCCTTCCCTCCGACCCCACACTCATTCACCGGAGAGAAAGCTCTCGCCCCCTGAGAGCCTCTCCTTTGCCTCCTTCGTCAGGGATATGTCCATTTGCATTCCCTTTCCTGTGGTCTCTGTGGATGAGCCGAGGGCTGAGATGCTCGAGGTCCTCAACTATCCATCACCACCTAGAGAGTCTTCCACGGTGCCGTTGCACAATGTCCTCAAAGAGACACTGCTTCGGAATTGGCTGAAGCCGTTATCTAACCCCACCATCCCCAAGAAAGCGGAGTCCCAATACAGGATCCACTCTGACCCAGAGTTGATGTGGCCCCAATTGCCTCATGACTCGACAGTCGTGGACTCTGCTCTCAAGAGAGCACGGAGTTCGAGGGATACCGCCTTGGCGCCCCCGGGGCGGGAGTCTCGCACTCTGGACTCGTTTGGGAGGAAGGCCTACCAATCTTCCATGCTCGTGACCCGCATCCAGTCATACCAGCTCTACATGAGCATTCACATGCGGAACAATGTGAGGCAACTGGCGGACCTGGTCAACAAGCTCCCTCCGAGCAATCCAGGCCTTTTCAGGAGGTGGTCAGGCAGCTGAAGGCGTGCAGAAAGTTCCTGTCCAGGGGTATATATACCTGTGATGTGGGATCTCGAGCTGCGGCCCAAGGTATAGTGATGCGCAGACTCTCGTGGCTGCCTGCCTCTGACCTGGACAACCGCACCCAGCAACGACTGGCAGATGTCCCTTGCCGGGGGGATAACATTTTCGACGAGAAGGTCAAGCAGTTGGTGGACCAACTACATCAGCAGGAAACCGCTCTCGACAAGCTCTCCCACTGGGCGCCTTCAGCATCCACCTCTGCAGGTGGACATTTTTCCCGGGCCCGGCAGGCTGCACCCTACGCCTACAACAAGCGTAGGTACACCCAGCCGGCCCGAAGGCCTCCTCAGGCACAGGGACAATCCCAGCGCACTCGTTCCCGTCAACAGCGTGCGCCTAAGCAGCCCCCTGCGCCTCCACAGCAGAAGCCGGGGACGGGCTTTTGACTGGATCCATGGGAACATAGCCGCCATCAAAGTGTCCGTACCGGACGACCTGCCGGTCGGAGGGAGGTTGAAAGTTTTTCACCAAAGGTGGCCTCTGATAACCTCCGACCAGTGGGTTCTCCAAATAGTGCGGTGCGGATACATCCTGAATTTGGCCTCCACTCCACCAAATTGCCCACCGTGAGCCCAATCCTTCAGCTCCCATCACAAGCAGGTACTTGCAGAGGAACTCTCCGCCCTTCTCAGCGCCAATGCGGTCGGGCAGGAAGGGCAGGGATTCTATTCCAGGTACTTCCTTGTGGAAAAAAAACAGTGGGGATGCGCCCCATCCTAGACCTGAGAGGCCTGAACAAATACTTGGTCAAAGAGAAGTTCAGGATGCTTTCCTTGGGCACCCTTCTACCAATGATTCAGAAAGACGATTGGCTTTGTTCCCTGGATTTAAAGGATGCTTATACTCACATCCCGATACTGCCAGCTCACAGACAGTATCTCAGATTCCGTCTAGGGACACGGCACTGTCAGTATTGTGTGCTGCCCTTTGGGCTCGCCTCTGCCCCACGGGTGTTCACGAAGTTCTCGTGGTGGTTGCGGCGTACCTACGCAAGCCGGGAGTGCACGTGTTCCCGTATCTCGACGATTGGCTGGTCAAGAACACCTTGGAGGCAGGGGCTCTCCAGTCCATGCAGTGCACTATTCACCTCCTGGAGCTGCTGGGGTTTGTGATAAATTACCCAAACTCCCATCTCCAGCCAGTCCAATCTCTGGAATTCATAGGAGCTCTGCTGAATTCACAGACGGCTCAGGCCTTTCTTCCCGAAGCACGGGCGCAGAATCTCCTGTCCCTCGCTTCCCAGACCAGAGCGTCTCAGCAGGTCACAGCTCGGCAGATGTTGAGACTCCTGGGTCATATGGCCTCCACGGTTCATGTGACTCCCATGGCTCGCCTTCACATGAGACCTACTCAATGGACCCTAGCTTCCCAGTGGTGTCAAACTACCGGGAATCTAGAAGATGTCATCCGCCTGTCCCTCAGTTGCCGCAATTCGCTGCACTGGTGGACCATTCGGACCAATTTGACTCTGGGACGTCCATTCCAAATTCAGCAGCCCAAGAAAGTGCTGACGACGGATGCATCTTGTCTGGGGTGGGGAGCTCATGTCGATGGGCTCCACACCCAGGGACTGTGGTCCCTCCAGGAACAAGATCTTCAGATCAACCTCCTGAAGCTCCGAGCGGTCTGGAACGCGCTGAAGACCTTCAGAGATCGGCTGTCCTACCAAATCATCCAAATTCGGACAGACAATCAGGTTGCAATGTATTACATCAACAAGCAGGGGGCACCGGATCTCGCCCCCTGTGTCAGGAAGCCGTCGGGATGTGGCGTTGGGCCTGCCAGTTCGGCATGCTTCTCCAAGCCACATACCTGGCAGGCGTAAACAACAGTTTGGCCGACAGACTGAACAGAGTCATGCAACGCTCCATTTCAGAGTGGTACGCAAGATCTTCCGAGAGTGGGGCACTCCCTCAGTGGACCTTTTCGCCTCTCAGACCAACCACAAGCTGCCTCTGTTCTGTTCCAGACTACAGACACACGGCAGATTGGCGTCAGATGCCTTTCTCCTCCATTGGGGGACCGGCCTCCTGTATGCTTATCCTCCCATACCTTTGGTGGGGAAGACCTTACTGAAGCTCAAGCAAGACCACGACACCATGATTCTGATAGCGCCTTTTTGGCCCCGTCAGATCTGGTTCCCTCTACTTCTGGAGTTGTCCTCCGAAGAACCGTGGAGATTGAAGTGTTTTCCGACTCTCATTTCGCAGAACGACGGAGCGCTTCTGCACCCCAACCTCCAGTCTCTGGCTCTCACGGCCTGGATGTTGAGGGCGTAGACTTTGCTTCGTTGGGTCTGTCTGAGGGTGTCTCCCGCGTCTTACTTGCCTCTAGAAGGGATTCCACTAAAAAGAGTTACTTTTTCAAGTGGAGGAGGTTTGTCGTTTGGTGTGAGAGCAAGGCCCTAGAACCGCGTTCTTGTCCTGCACAGAACCTGCTTGAATACCTTCTGCACTTATCAGAGTCTGGTCTCAAGACCAACTCAGTAAGGAATCACCTTAGTGCAATTAGTGCTTACCATTATCGTATAGAGGGTAAAGCCATCTCTGGAGAGCCTTTAGTCGTTCGATTCATGAGAGGCTTGCTTTTGTCAAGGCCCCCTGTCAAGCCTCCTGCAGTGTCATGGGATCTCAATGTCGTCCTCACCCAACTGATGAAACCTCCTTTTGTGCCGCTGAATTCATGCCATCTGAAGTACTTGACCTGGAAGGTCATTTTCTTGGTGTCAGTTACTTCAGCTCGTACAGTCAGTGAGCTTCAAGCCCTGGTAGCTCATGCTCCTTACACCAAATTTTATCATAACAGGGTAGTACTCCGCACTCACCCTAAGTTTCTGCCAAAGGTGGTGTCGGAGTTCCATCTTAACCAGTCAATTTTCTTGCCAACATTCTTTCCCAGACCACATACCCGCCCTGCTGAACGTCAGTTGCACACATTGGACTGCAAGCGAGCGTTGGCCTTCTATCTGGAGCGGACACAGCCCCACAGACAGTCCGCCCAATTGTTTATTTCTTTCGACCCCAATAGGAAAGGGGTCGCTGTCGGGAAACGCACCATCTCCAATTGGCTAGCAGATTGCATTTCCTTCACTTACGCCCAGGGTGGGCTGACTCTTGAGGGTCATGTCACGGCTCATAGTGACAGAGCCATGGCAGCGTCAGTGGCCCACTTGAAGTCAGCCACTATTGAAGAGATTTGCAAGGCTGCGACGTGGTCATCTGTCCACACATTCACATCACATTACTGCCTCCAGCAGGATACCCGATGCGACAGTCGGTTCGGGCAGTCGGTGCTGCAGAATCTGTTTGGGGTTTGAATCCAACTCCACCCTCCAGGACCCGTTTTGTTCTGTTCAGGCTGCACTCTGTTAGTTGTTATTCGTAGGTCAATTTCTGTTATGCCCTCGCCGTTGCGAGGTTCAATTGACCTGGGTTCTTGTTTTGAGTGAGCCTGAGAGCTAGGGATACCCTAGTCGTGCGAACAAGCAGCCTGCTTGTCCTCGGAGAAAGCGAATGATACATACCTGTAGCAGGTGTTCTCCAAGGACAGCAGGCTGATTGTTCTCACCTATCCTCCCTCCTCCCCTTTGGAGTTGCGTTTTACTCATTTCTTTGCTTGTCATTCAACTGAGCGGGAACGGTCGCACACGGGCGGGAAGACGGCCGCGCATGCGCGGTGGGCGTGCCCTGCGTGCGGGACCGCCCGCAAGTTTTGTTCCGGTTGGTGGGGGCTGTCGTGGACGTCAACCCAGTCGTGAGAACAATCAGCCTGCTGTCCTCGGAGAACACTGCTACGGTATGTATCATTCGCTGTCCTGGCTCTGGCTCAGGCCGTCCAGCTTGGTCTGCTTGAGGTAAGATCGTCTAAGGGAGCGCTTGCAAGTTTCTTTCATTTTCGCTTCCGGCGTCTAATTCTGGTCTTGAGTCCTTCTGGGATCGGTACCTTTGCGATTTGGAGGTCTTCTCCTGTCAGTTCGAACTGAAGGGGTCTCTCGCTGGCTGCGTGTAGGCTGCGGGCTCGGTCTATGTTTCTTGACTGTCAGTCTTTTACGGCTGCTGGGCAATTCCCTTTCAGGAGTTGGGTCTTTGGTGCTCCTGGCATTTGCTGGTGAAGCCCCTGCTATTTGTTTCTTTTTTTTAACAGTATTTTTCTCCTTGACATAGGGAGGTTCTGATTTGCTTGGCTTCTCTCCATTAGCTGGTTTTAATCACTTTCCTTTTAGAGGCCGGCTTCATTTTGCGTTTTGTCCTGGCAAGTTGTTTCTTCCTTTCTGCCTTGTGGCTGTGTGTTGCTTCCTTTAATTTGAGGAGGTTAGTTCAGTGTTACTTTCATATTCCTCTGGAGCTTGGGATAAACGCCAAGTCTCACCTGGCAGTGCCTTTATGGCTGTTTTCCGGATCGCCATCTGTGTTCTTTGTTCTATGTTGAGCACAGCACAGCTTCCTTGTGGCATGTTGAGCTTGGCTCTTTTCATGCAGGTTGAGCACAGCTTCGTTCCTACATGTTGAGCATAGCTTTGTTGCTGCAGGTTGAGTTCACCGTCGTTGCGGCATATTGAGCACGGTTGCTTTGGGGCATGTTGAGCAGTTTCTCTATGTTCTTTGCGGTAAGTTGTACGCAGTTCCTTGGCCACATGTTGGGCACCGTTCTATTGATACAGGTTGGGATCGACTCTATTGTTCTCTGTTGAGCACGGCTCCATCGCGTCATTTAGATTTCGGCGCCAGCGTGTTCCGTTGAACACATCACCATTTCTGTAGGTTGGGCGCGGATCCTGTGCTGGATGTTTAGCGCGACTTCATTCTGGGAAGCGGAGCGCTCCATCCCTGTACACAACTTCTTTGCGGTAGGTTGATTGTAGCTCCATCGCTGCATTTGTGCGCTGTTCCATCACTGCTTTTCAGCGCAGTTCTTTGCGGCATGTTGAATGCTGCTCTATCGCTGCAATTGAGCGCAGCTTTCTTCTGGACACTCGCACCGTCCCTCAGCGGCTTGGCTTCTGGATTCCTTTTGGGCACAGGTATACAGTTTTACGTTGAATTGCGCTGCTTCGCTGTGTGTTCAGGCTTGCAGATGTTTAGGTTCGGCGTGGAGAAATTCTCTCTTATTGTTGCATACCGCCTTTCCTCAGATTTTGGATGTCCGGCTTTCGCTGTTTTCGGAACCTGGTACCATGCTCTGCTCTAGCGTTGGTGGTTTCTGGTTCCACGTTCTGGGGCATATCGTGATTAGCATCTGATGTTCGTGAGCCCTCTTGGGGGTTGGGGTATGCCCATTCTCCACCTTGATGTTTCGGTTAAGTTTTACTGGGAGTCTTTACCGGTTTGGGGAACCCACCCTACTTTGGGGACTGCTTTTGTACATCCCACTCATCTCTGGATTGATCTGTGGGACGCTATGGAAGGTAAAATTATGTCTTACCTGATAATTTTCATTCCATTAGTCCCAACAGATCAATCCAGAGGCCCGCCCTTTATTGTGTGTGTGGTGGCTTAAGGTACATAGTCACCAGAGGTGTTTGTTCCTGTTTTGTTCCACTAGGTTCTCTCTTTCTTAAGGGATCATTGGATACTGATGGACAACTAAGAAGCATGGACTACTCTCATGTTGACAATTTGACACTTAGGTGTTCTCTCTCCCGCTGGTGCGGTGGAGGAAGAGCCTGCAAAGGTGTTCTTGAGACAAGAGTGAACTGTGATGGTGGATTGCTTGGCTTTTCACTTGCTTTGGTATCGACAATACTGAGAGTAAGATGGCTGCACGTGTCTATATATAGTAAACTCTGAAGTTCTCTCTATCTCCACCTGCTGGTAGAGGGACACAACCCACTCATCTCTGGATTGATCTGTTGGGACTAATGGAAAGAAAATTATCAGGTAAGACATAATTTTACCTTTCACCTGCTTCCTGAAGTACAGATAGTCTTGTGTTAAGCGGAGCCATTCAGGCCATTCCAGAGTGTGGAGGCTACTCCGGAGAAGGCTCGATTGCGGGTATCACATCGTGTAATGTCTTTTGGAGAGGGTGTAGTTAGTGAAAGTCCTTGGGAGGACCTTAGTGTCCTTGGCGGTCTGTGGAGAATCATCCCAATCTTCAGATACTCGGGGCCATTTCCTTTCAGGGCCTTGAAGATCAGACATAGAGTTTTAAATTTAGCCCTGTATTGTACTGTAGCCAATGAAGTTTTTGCAAAAATGGTGTGATGTGGTCACGGTGCTTGCAACCTTCTATGAGTCTTGCTGCTGCATTCTGAATCAACTGGCGCTGGTGCAGGTCCTTTGTAGTCAGACCATTGTATAGGGCATTGCAGTAATCCAGTCTTGATATTAACCGTGGCATGCACAACTGGGATAAGATTTACCTTCTCGATGTAAGGAGAGAGGCAGCGTAGCTGTGGCAAATAGTAGAAGCAACTCTTGAAGGTTGCTTGGATTTGGGGAATCAGAGTAAGTGTTGAATATAACTGTATTCCAAGGTTCCTGACTTGTGATTTGAGGGGGAGTTCATACTTCCCAAATGGGATTTTGATGTCAGGTATGTATTCACTTGTGTTAGGGACCCAGAGAAGCTCGGTTTTACTTGGGTTCAGGCAAAGTTTATTGTGTTTAGCCCATTCTTGAATTGATGTTAGACAAGTAATCAGTTTATTCAAGGCTGTAGGTAAGTCAGGTTCAGTGAGTATGAGTAGCTGCACATCATCCGCATAGATGTAAAACTGAGTGTCCATTGACCTAATCGGCTCAGCTAGTGGCTTGAGGTAGATATTGAACAGAATAGGTGATAATATCAATCCATGTGGTACCCCACAGGTCAGTGTCCATGGTGGTGATGAGTTGCTGCCAAAAATTATGGATTGTTGCCTGTCTGATAGATAGGATCTGAACCAGGCAAGTACTGTTCTATTGATACCGGCTTCTGTCAGTCGTGCTAGCAAGATATCATGATCCCAGTGTCAAAAGCTGCTGAGAATCTAGCAGTACTAACATCGAGGCGAATCACTTGTCTCGGTTTCTGTGAAGATCATCTAGCAGGGATACGAGGACCGTTTCTGAATCCAGATTGACATGGATCTAGCCAGTTACTCTTTTCTAGCCATTCATTAAGTTGAACACAGACTGTTTGTTCTGTGAGTTTCCCTAGAAATAGAATGTTGGATACTGGCCTTTAACTTTCAAGTTTGTCCTGGTCAAGGTTGTTTTTCTTCAGCAGAGAGCGAACCACTGCCCTTTTTAATGCTGTTGGTAGTTGCCCATTAGAAAGCGAGGTGTTCACAATTTTTGTGGCGCCTTCTATAAGGCCCATACTTGCCTGCTGCATTTTCTTTGATGGGCAGGGATCAAGGGAGCAGGTAAATGGTCGAAGGTCTCTTAGGATTTTGTCAAGGCTCTCCTCTGTCATTAGGTTAAAAGTCTTCCATCTGTCCCTGTTAGGAGGGGGGTGAGTTTGTGCACCCCTGGTTGACTGGTGGGCACTGGGTGGGATTGCCTGTAAATCCTGGTGGAGACTTTTAATTTTGTTGACAAAGTATGCAACAAAATCATTGCAGTTCAGGTTAGACTGGGCAGGCTGGTTTTGTTGTGGGGGTTGCAGTAGGCTGTTTACTATACTGAACAGCTGCTTGGTTGAATTGGCAGCCTGTGCAATGCATTGAGAGAAATACTGTTTTTTTGGTTGGTGTTAAGGCTTGGCGGTACTTTGCCATGTGCTTCCTGCTTTAGCTTGTCTTCATCCAGGTGAGATTTGCGCCATCTCCTTTCCAGTTTTCATCCTTCGCGTTTAAGGATCCGAAGTTCTGGAGAAAACCAAGGTGAGCGTTTCTGAGTGGGACATAAGACCTTTTTTAGTGGTGCTGTTTTCTCTAACGTCTTGGCTAAATGTGTATTCCAGATGTCAACTTCTTCTCACACTGTTGTCTTTTCAAGACCTCTTGGAAATTCTCTTATCTATGGGCCATTCTCCATAATGGCTAGAAAAATTAACTTCCCCCTCCATCTGCATCACGATCTGGCATCTCTCCCTCCATACTTCCCTCTCTCCATCACCACCCTGCAGTTCAGCATCTCACTCCCTGCTCCTCCCCCTCATATGCGTTCAAACTTGTGTTCTGTAGAGCAGTGGCAACACAGTGATACACCTAAGCAGTCTGCTTTCTGTTCTAGAGAGTTTCTTCTGATCTACCCACAGGGGAAAAAAAGTTGAGTCAAAGGGATCACTCTGGAGCAGGCCACAGGCAGACTATGTGTACTGCTGCACTACTGCTGCTCTATAGACAATTGGTGGGGGAAGGGGGGGAGAATATACTGGACTACATGCTGCAGGGGAAGGGAGAGAGAAATTGGTGCTGGATAATGGGAGTGAAATATGGAGGGGAAGCAGTGTTGGACCCCAGGGGACAGAGGGGAGGGGGCAATATTGAACCTGGAGGTGAAGGGAGCAGTGTTGGACCTAGAGGGGTGAGGAAGGACAAGTTACTGGTATAATATTTATGGTAATTTGGGGGGTGCAGGAGAGTGAATCATGTAAGGGACAAAAAACGAAGTCATCATATACTGCGACATTCAAACTTAGTTATAGAGCAAGCAGAAGCTACCAATAATTCAGCTGTTAGTAGAAAATTTGGCATCAGTTAAAAACTAGTTAAGAGACTGGAGAAAAATAATGTGGCATTAAAATCAAAGAAGGCATTGCATTTCAAAATTGTGCTGTTTCAAATATTGGAGATGGAGCTGAACAACTGGATTATGGAATGCAGACAAAATGTGTACATAGACAATCAAGCATTTGGTTACAAGCCCTTTAAATGGCAAGGGGAACAAAGTATGAAGGCATTGTAGAGAGAGCCTCATTTACAGCATCGGCTGATTGGTGTACATGTTTCATGAACAGCTTGTGCCTTTATGTGCAAAAATATCACAAAAACGTCCTAAAGAATTGGACCACAAAGTTACTTCCTTTCATAGATATATTATGAACATAAGAATAGCCATACTGAGGCAGACCAATGGTCCATCTAGCCCAATATCCTGTTTCCAACAGTGGCCAATCCAGTTCACAAATACCTGGCAGAAACCTAAATGGTAGCAACATTCCATGCTACCAATCTCAGAACAAGCAGTGGCTTCCCCATGTCTATCTCAATAAGAGACCATGGACTTTTCTTCCAGGATCTTGTCCAAACCATTTTTAAACCCAGATTTGCTAACTGTCATCATCACATCCTCTGGCAACGAGTTCCAGAGCTTAACTATTTGTTGCGTGAAAAAATATTTCCTCCTATTTGTGTTAAAAGTATTTCCATGTAACTTCATTGAGTGTCCCTTAGTCTTTGTACTTTTTGAAAGAGTAAAAAATCGATTCACTTTATCTGTCCTACACCACTCAGAATTTTGTAGACTCAATATATCTCCCTCAGCCTTCTCTTTTCCAAGCTAAAGAGCCCTAACTTCTGTAGCCTTTCCACATATGAGAGGAGTTCCATTCTCTTTATCATTTTGGTTGCTCTTTGAACCTTTTCTAATTCTGCATAAGTAGCAGAACTTTGATCTGTTTAATAGTGGCAATAAGAATGAGACACCAAATACATACAGTATGCCTTCTAATCGCACTTACAGTTGTGGGGGCTAAGACCTGATAAAGTGACTTGGAATTCACATCAGGGACATATTAAGATACCGATCCAGCAGTCGCAGAGTTTTTCATATTAAGAAAAGACCTAAGTTGTTGAGGGATAAAGAAAACATACTGTTCATTTTTATACTTCACTACATATTTACAAGGAAATCTCAACTGAAAAACTGCACCTATAGAGAGAGTCTCTTGGTGCATAGCCAGAAATAACTTGCACCTCTTCTGAGTAGCCCTGGAGAGATCAGGAAGAATCTAAATTTCCTGTCCCTCAAACATTTTTGAAACTTTCCAGAAATATATCCGCTTCAGTGAGTTCAGGTGTTTTTCAAATACTAAAGAGACAAATAATGTAGCTCTCTCCACCACAGCTATAGCTAACTGTAGTCGAATTGTCCACTGAACCCAATGAAGCATCTAAATTGTTTCTCATAGTTCTTACAGGCATCTTTCTTTATCCTAGGTAAAAGTAAATTTTCCCAATGAGGTGGTATAGCATCCAAAGGATATTCCAATACATCTCTAAGATATCTCTTAAAATTTTCCAGTGGTGAAACTGCACTCATTACAGGAAAGTTCAACAAACAGAGATTAAGATATTTAACTTGATGTTACAAATTTTCCACCCTTCTATTTAACACTTCTTTATCTTTAATAATAGCAACTTGCATTTTAATTTTACCAGTCTCTTCCTTCAGAAGGATAACTTGGTCTTTCAACTCCTTAATACTACCATTGTGTGCTTGAGCCAACATTTGTACTTATTGCATCAAAGAAGAAAGTTCCAGAGAACAGCTCTGTGTAGAGGCTTCTAACTGAATCAGTGCCTCACCCAGAGTCTCAAGTGTAAACATCTTCGAAGTTGTCAAAACAGTGGTTACCTTACTTTGAGAAACCTGAAGATCTTCCTTCAGGGCATGCCTTGACCATGAAGCAATGAAATTCCAGATCTACTGTCTCCAGAAGGAATTCCCCCTGTATTCACTGCTGGTATTCCACCAGCAGCTTGAGATTCAATGGCATCCCCCACAATGGCGGTCAGAGGCACCTCCTCCTTCCTTGGGGTCTCCACAGCCAATGCTGTGGCCTGTGTCTGCTGGAGCAGCAGGGGACTCTGGTCAGAGGAGGACAGAGATATTTCTCGGCAGGGGACTCTGGTCAGAGGGGGAAACAGATATGTCTCTTGAGAGCTGGGACTCTCCCTGCGTCCCACGCTGAGCTGGGATTCCATCCTGTATACCTTCCCGCCATAGGAGCGTGAAAGAATCTAACTTCTGCTGGCCAACAGGGGTCGAGGTGGCCTTGAGGGGGGGGAGAGAATCCCACCTTCCCCATACCATTTAGAAGGCATAATTGCAGTCAGGAAACAAGGTAAGAGCAGAGCTCCTCTCAGTCACTTGTTATACTGTGTTAGAATACCTGTGTGTGTATATATATTATATTATATATATATATTATATATACAGTGCAATCTGCTGGGACCAAAGAAATACATGCAGTTAACCGGAGCATGCACTTAACCGTTCTGACCCATAGAAGGAGAAGGTATTCTCTGCAGCCTATCTGTGAGATGGAAAATGCTCTCTGAAGCTGCTGCTATAAGTTGTTAGTTTTCTCTCCCTGAAAGAGATCCAAGCCACACCCACAAGTTCAAATTGGCTGTGGGGAGGGTGAGGGGAGGAAATGGCAGTGCTTGATGAAAAAGAGAGCTCAGTTTGATAGGAGATACACTATAGGATGTCATTCTGAGGCCAGGCTAAGTCTGTGTACAGCACAGTTATCACAAAGCAACAAAATCTGACGCTTTTGTGCCTGCATTCTAATGTCTATCTTCTTTAGCCACTGCTTCCAAATTTCCCCAGTCATTCATGAATTTGTGTTAGCCTCGTATGACACAGGAAATCACTTAACATTCTTGAAGCAATGGGGCTGTTTGCTCTTTCCAATGATGAGAGGTTCCAACTTCTCACTCCCATCCATATTGCAGCAAAGGAGGATCGTCAGTCGGTCCTTCGATGTTTTACTTCCTGTAGTTTCGGCTTGTTTGAATGCAAGTGTTCCATCATGAGTCGCTTGCCAGTAGAGACCGTTTTCGTCAGCATTGAAAATGTCACGAGGTGATGGTAGAAGAACTGAAACAACCCAATTTTCAGCTCCAAATTCGTCAGCGTCTTGTTTTTCACCATGCTGTTTCTTGAATTTTATGTTCCTCTCCTTCCATCTTTCCAACCCCAACAGTGGCTTTGAATTCAGTTAGTCCAAAACTTTCAGTGAGCTGATTAGCTTTCTCCATAATCAGTGGACCACTGACAGGAAACTTATCTGCTCCTGACATGAGAAAACCACCAAATAAGAGCATCTAATACATCCTCAGCTTTCCCTCCCGTTTACATTTCCGTGTGGATTTGTATTGTTTTGCTAGTCTTCCAGAAGCTGGTCTTTCTGCTTCAAGATACGTGAAATTTGGCTGGGATTGACACCATATTCTTTAGCAATAGACGCTTGACTTAGTTTGTTTTCTAATTTTTTAAGAACTTCTATTCGTTCAGCCAGTGTTAAATTCTTACAGTTGCGCGACGACTCCAGTGTACACTCTAACAACATTCTTTCACGTCTGCCTGTGGCAGTTAACCATCGAGATTTCAAATTTACCGCCCCTTTGTCACATGCCAATCGAGTTCCATGTTCCGTGCGTGCGCTTATGCGGAGTCTTTCCTGCAAAGGAGCGGTCTTAAACCATGCATATTTATTTATTTTACATTTGTACCCCACATTTTCCCACCTATTTGCAGGCTCAATGTGGCTTACATAGTACTGTAAAGGCATTCACCAGTCGGTTGATAACAAATACAGGTTATATTGTGGTCAAATGAGGTAGGTGTGTATCAGGCACCATGAGGATGGAAGGGATGAAGATTGTATATTGTCCAGTATCATTGGTAATGTTGTGTTGCTGAGTGTGGGGATTTACGTTGGATCGGTGGGGTAAGCCTTTTTGAAGAGGGTGGTTTTTAGTGATTTGCTGAAGTTTAAATGGTCATGGATTATTTTCACTGCTTTTGGGAGTCCATTCCATAGTTGTGCGCTTAAGTAGGAGAAGCTGGATGCATAAGTTGTTTTGTATTTTAGTCCTTTGCAATTTGGGTAATGTAGGTTTAGGTATGATCGTGATGATCCGATTCTGTTTCTGGTTGGTAGATCTATGAGGTCTGTCATGTATCCTGGGACTATACCGTAGATAATTTTGTGGCCCATGGTGCAGATTTTGAAGATGATCCGTTCTTTGATTGGGAACCAGTGTAGCTTTTCTCGGAGGGGTTTAGCGCTTTCGAAGCATGTTTTACCAAATATCAACCTGGCAGCTGTGTTTTGGGTGTTCTGGAGCTTTTTGCGAGTTGTTCTTTATATCCCGCATAGATTCCGTTCCAGTAGTCTGTATGGCTTAGGAACATTGATTGTGTTAGGTTTCGAAAAATTTCCCTTGGGAAGAAAGGTTTTATTCGTTTGAGTCTCCACATTGAGTAAAACATTTTCTTTATTACGGAGTTTACTTGGCTCTCAAGGGTAAGGTTGCAGTCGATTATGACGCCGAGTATTTTTAGGCTGTCTGAGGTTTGGAGGTTGTGTTCTGGGGTGTTTATGGATGTGGGTTTGTACTTGTTATGTTGAGATGAGAGGATGAGGCAGTGTGTTTTTTCAGTTTCAGTTGGAATGAGTTTGCCCAGGAGTCCATGATGTTCAGGCCGTCATTGATTTCATTGGTTATTTCTGTTAAGTCATGACTGAAGGGAATGTAGATTGTGACGTCATCTGCATAGATGAACGGGTTGAGGCCTCAGTTGGATAGGGACTTGTTTGTCCCCATAGAAATTGATGGCGCCCAAAACGGGACCGAAGTATGGCATGCAGTTAAACAGAGCATGCGCTTATCCGATGTGCACTTAAATGGAGTGCACTGTATGTGTGTGTGTGTTATATATTATATATATATATATATATATCCTACTACATAAATGAAGAGTGACCGGCGTGCCGGCACGTCACACATCCCTTCCGACCACACCAACCACATCCCTCCTCGTTCAGGCTCCCAAGTGATGGGCAGCGCCGTCTGTTGCATAATTTCCGCCAGCGATCCAGTCGCCTGGTAACCGGCAATGGCGTCTCAAACGTGAGCTTCTGAACGGCACCGGCAAAAAAGTGCTAACAACCGACTACTGCGGGGGCAGCGGCAGGACCGGTTCCTCCTGCAGCCCGGCCTTTCCTGTCCTTCGGGTTGGCGTGAGAGATAGCGGAGTTGCGTGTTGCAGGTTAGGAATCACTAAGCTGTTTCACAGATCGCAGCAGCTGCTTCGGCGGGTTGCTTAGCTTTAAGAGATGCAGAGAAGTCTTTCAGTGCTTCGAGCCCTACAGTTTGAACTCAAGTTGTGGTCCTTTCTTTCTTCCAGATTCCTTGCAGTGAAAGGGCTTCAGGGTCCTAGCCAGCTTCGGGAACAGCTGCCTTTGCACAGCTCTCTGAAGTCGGAGGGCTGAGATGGATGGATTGGAACACGCTTGAACAGACGGACTGGCACGGGCGGGTCATGCAGGAACGGATGGAACAAGCTGGGTAGGCTGGGATGGACGGACTGGAACAAGCTGGGGCAGAAAACAGGAGGACATGTGATCGGGAAGGGGAGAAATGGTGCCCATGGAGGGGAAGGGACCTGGAGAGAGGAGCAAGGAGGAGATGGTCATACACTCACACTCTCCTCTCTCTCTCTGAACTCACTCTCACACTGTTCTTCAGACAGTCTCTCTCTCTCTCTCTCTCTCTCTCTCTCTCTCGCACACACACATACACACTCACTCTCTTTCAGA
This sequence comes from Microcaecilia unicolor, assembly GCF_901765095.1. NCBI lineage: Eukaryota > Metazoa > Chordata > Amphibia > Gymnophiona > Siphonopidae > Microcaecilia > Microcaecilia unicolor. Next base: position 3,053 of record NW_021963631.1, on the reverse strand, counting down.
CAGGCGCACACACACACACACACACTCATACTCTCTCACACACACAAAATATTACCTTCTGTAGTTTTACAAGACAAACAGAAGCAGGGAGAAATTTATCTTCTCCTTCCTTGACTCTCTCTCACATACACACACTTTTTTTCTCTCGCTCTCTCTCTCTCACACACACATACTCTCTCTCTGAACTCACTCTCACACTCTCTCAGACAGGTGCTCACACACTCACTGTCTTTCTCTCACACACACAAAATATTACAACAATAAGCGAATTACATTTCACAAATAAAAAATGTTGCCTGTTTTAATGGGCTTAATGGCTTGCATTGACATATAAGAATCGATGGTAACTCATCTTGAAGATTAGCAAAAATCTTCCCACAGGGACTCCTACCAGCTCTCTCTCTCTCTCACCACACATACACACTCTCTCTCTCTAAACTCTCTCTCTCTCTCTCTCTCTCTCTCTCTCTCTCTCTCTCTCTCTCACACACACAATATTAGAATAAACAACTGCCTATAAGGAGCGACTGACCCTCCACTGTCACAGGGACTCCTACCAGCTCTCTCACACTCTGTCTCTCTCTCTCTTTCACACAGATGCACACACAGACACTTTCTCTCTCTCTCTCTCTCTCTCACACACAAAAATTGAACAATAAGGGACATGGGAAATCACATAAGTCTAACAATAACAAGGTTCAAATTCTGAAGGATCTAATGCTGTTTACACAAACAACATAAATATAAAACTGTACTGTAGACATCAACTGACATTACTTTCATCACCTTTAAATTATATTTCAGAAATAAAAAATCTTCCCCGTTTTGCTATTTCATTACATACAACAGGAACTTTGCCTGTTGTAACGGGCTTTACAGCTTGTGTGTGTGTGTGTATATATATATATATATATATACATACATACATACATACAACACAGAATGTTTTTTTTCACCTTCCTGATGTTTCCATTCCAACCCCCTCTCTTTTTGGTGGGCTAAATAAGAGAAGTGTATTACCTTTATCTTTGCATTATAATTGTCTTTATTATATGCTTCTCTGCTATATATCGTTTTGCAAGAGACGTCTTGTATTTAAATTTGAAATTATTATGAATAAAAAGTTTTTTAAAAATAAATGACTGGGTATGAAGGAAAAAATTATACAGTTGTCATGTCTTACCTGATTGAACAAAGCCTGCAACTTGTCATAATTTTTAAATGCAAAATGGTGGCCAGGCATAATTGTCCATGCACATCCAAAGAGTTGGATGGATGTGAAAGGAACAGAATTGTGGTTGCACAACATATGGAATGCACGGCCATATGCTGAACTTTGGAAGACACCCTCACTATTGGTTTGAGATATGTTTCGTGGACATATAACAGATGATGTTGAAGATGAGATGAAGAGAATGGTGTCAACGTTTAGGTGTTATACTGGGTAGATTTACATCGGTGCGTCAACTACTAGATGTGTGTATTAATAAGCCTTTCAAGGACCATTTACACAGTGCATGGCAAAAATGGATGTTCTTAGGACAAACACGATGACAAAGGGAAGCAATTTTTTTTTTTTTTTTTTATTTATTCGTTTTAAATCAAATTAAACAATCTGTTACATTTGAACAGGAAATACAGACATGTATATTTTATACAGAGATAAATTCTCCACAAACATACAAAAAAAAAAATTCAAGGAAATTATCTTTTACTCTTCTTTAGACCACTAAAGCAGGGGGCTAGTCTAATTTAGAAAAACTACTAAAAGAAAAGAGGAAAAACTCAAAAGTGGTAATATGCTTAGCATGCAACCTATCCAATTATTTCATATTATCTCATCTAGATCGGCGGTTGACCAATTTTTTTCATATTTATAAATGCTTTCAGCTGTTCTGGCTGGTAGAAGATATATTTTAAACTCATATACTTAATAACACATTTACATGGGTAATTAAGGTAAAAGGAGGCACCTAAAGATATTACATCTGTTCGCATAAGTAAAAACAATTTCCTCCTTTCCTGGGTCTGTTTAGTAATATCAGGATAAATCCAGACTTTTTTACCTCTAAACAAAGTTTGCATTTTTTTAAAGTAATACGCATTACCGCATCAACATCTTGTTGGAAAATAAAAGATGCTATTAAGGTAGTTCTTTCAGAGTTCACATTCAGTGTTAAATCTAAAGTTCAGATACATTCAAAGGTTCTTCTTGGTTTTCATCTGGGATAGCAACAGAGATTTCAGGTGATTTTTTTTTGGAATATAATAAACCTTATTCAATGGTGGTATAGTTTCCGGGGAAAATTTTAAAACTTCCAACAAATATGCTTTAAAGGCATCTTGAGGATTAATTCCCAGTTCCTTCGGAAAATTCAAGAGTCTTAAATTCAGCCTACGGTTAAAGTTCTCTAATTGTTCTAATCTGCGCTGTGTAGATAAATTATCTTTTACAATTGAGGCTGAATATCCTTCAATTTAACAACATCTTGCTTAAGAGCACCCATTTGCTCTAATGTTTCTTGTTTTGCAGCATTAAATGATATGGAAAGATTTTCGACTGTACTTACTAATTCTTTTTTCTTTCGCTGAATTGGCAACCGTCGCTTCTACCCGCTGGAGAGCACTCCAAATGCTCTCCAGTGACACAGCCGCTATTTTTTTTGTCGGAGCAAAACGCTCAGCCGTTGACTCACTCAGAATCGGGCCTCCCTCATGCACTGCTTCTCCTCTCCTCGAATCGCCGTCATACCTTCAACCACTTCCGGGTCAGGTCGATCGCGTCGGGATAGACATGCTTCGGGGAGCGGCGGGGGATTGAGATCCGGAGGGGAGAGTGAAATTTCCAGCCCCAAGTCTCCCAGGGATTCTTCACCCACCGAGACAGCGGGGCCCCTCTCGGTTTTAGGGTAGGTGGTTTTGTAGCGTATCTCTCCATAGTTTGCTGTACCGGGGAAGATGTCAGAGCAGTCGAGGCTGCTGCTCTTACAATCCCCTTACGTTTGGTATGGGGCATCTTGTCACGAAGAAAAAAGGAGTAAATTCAGAAAACC